>NC_136003.1:18503339-18545839 GCF_048128805.1 Centroberyx gerrardi | reverse complement strand
AGGTTTACATGTAGTTTTGTAATTGCACCCAGCTCTGCATGTTTAGGCTAGCAAAAGATGAATAACTGCCTTCAGGACCATTTAGTAGCCTGTCCATGTGTTGTGCCTGTGCTGTGCTTTATTCCATGAATCCACCTGTAGTTGTGTTGTCAGTATAAATGTGGGTGTATCAAACCTGTTTTGATGTCTTTAGAGTCCAGTGAGAGCAATCCAGCTGACAGGACGACATCACCGATGTCAGCAGAGAAGATGGAGACGAGTGTGTCCAACGGAGCAGGGCCAGTGTATGAAGAGAAAGAGAAAGAGGACACCCTCAGGTAAGCCTCTAATATGCTGTCAGTGTCGTCCTTGAAAGAGGGCACAGTGTGGACAAAATAATCATGTGCTGTTGTGGTTATATCAACCACACATTGTAGCTTCTTCTCTTTTTTCCCCCAGTCCTGAGGACTTGTCTGAGCTGCTGGCAGCAGGGACCAAGGAGGTTCATGAGAAGGCTGAGAACACCCAGTTTGTCAAGGACTTCCTCAGGGGACGCATCCGCAAAGAGCTCTTCAAGGTCAGTCTGGAGAAGAATGGGGAGTATTTTTTAAATTCAGTGTCTCCTGAGAACTACAGTAATGATAATTTTGGCCCACTTTAAATGTTATTAATCTGAAATGCTAATTTGTCCTTGATTGCCTCACAAGTGACTGCCTAAAAGGAATCTCAAATTAGATAGTAAGTAAGTACAATAAAAGTAAGTAAAGTAAGTAAGTAAATACAGTAAAAGAGTGGATACACAAAGGAGACAAAGAAAATGAGAAAATAAATTGGAAAGGAGACAAGCAAAATTACAACAGGGATCAAACAGGATGTAAAAATGAACATTATGAAAAGGCTTTCCTGAACAAGTGTGCTTTGAGAAGTGATTTAAAAGATGAGTTTCATATTTGCCAACTCTTCTCTCTTGCTCTCCCCATCTCTGCTCTCCCAGCTTGGTGCTGTGGCGCTCTACTACACCTACACAGCCATGGAGGAGGAGATTGAAAGGAACAAGGACCACCCGCACTTTGCCCCTCTTTATTTCCCCGTGGAGCTGCACCGCCATGAGGCTCTGGCCCGTGACCTCGAGTACTTTTACGGCCCAGACTGGCAGAGCCAGACCAGCTGCTCCCCGGCCACCCAGCAGTACGTGGACCGCATTCACCAGGTAGGGCAGGAGGACCCCGTGCTGCTGGTGGCCCACGCTTACACCCGCTACATGGGGGACCTGTCCGGGGGCCAGGTGCTGAGGAAGGTGGCGCAGCGAGCCTTGAAGCTGCCCGCCACAGGAGAGGGCCTGGAGTTCTATCAGTTTGATGCCGTCCATAGCGCCAAAGCATTCAAGCAGCTGTACCGCAGCCGGATGAACGAGCTGGAGCTGGACACGGAGATGAAGCAGAAGCTAGTGGCCGAGGCTGTCAAGGCCTTCCAGTTCAACATGGAGGTGAGGGGCAAGGGAGAAGGAATGGAGGTGGAAGAGTTAGAGAAAGAGAAAGGGAGAGGAATGTTTGGATAAACTAGTGGGCGGTCTGTTCCTGTTGCCTGGTGGTGGCAGTGGTAGTGGGGGGGGGCTTTAACTTCTCTCACAGTAGAGGTATGCTGCTCATTCTTGGATCAATTACTGAATCCTCAGGAGATGAGAACATCGTGCCTGAAGAAAATTAAGTTTCCTGCTAAGAATAGATTGTAGGCCTTCTGCTTATTACTGAAGGCACCGCAGCCCTCTAATGTTAACATGGTAAAATTACATTATTTCCATTTTCTGTCTCCCTGAAGTCACAATGTCAATTTCACGTTGACTTTTTTTTCCTCGTAATTGCAGTGTACGGTATATAAGTAATTTGAAATGATTGAATGAAAATATAATTTCTTTCTGTAATTTTTGCATGGGATTGTCTCTATAAACAGTCAAGCCTGCCTTTTTTTTAGAGAAACACCTTACATATGTTTGTGCTGCCAGGTGTTTGAGGAGTTGGAAGAGATGGGTAAGAGCATCCAGGAGGATGTTTTAGATGCTGGCATGCCTGTCCATGGAGCAGCGGGCGGAGACATCAGCAAATGCCCCTACTATGCCACCCAAATGGGTAAGCTTTTATTCTTCTTTCCACAGGCACTGTACCACACTAAAATCATGTCTTTGATTATGTTGTTGTGAAAATCTTGTTCACGTTTGTTTTGTGCTTTTGTTCTCCCTCTCTGTCACAGCGGCCAGTGGCGGAACAGCATACGCTTGTCAGCTAGCCATGGCTGTACTCAGACACCCCACAGGACAGGTCCTATTCGCTACTTGGGTTGCGGCTTTGGCTGGATTGGCTGCGTGGTATTTCATGTGATCCAGCCCTCAGCCAATTACTGTGCTGCTGGGAAAGACAGAAAGGAGACTGGAAAAATCCCAAGAACCAATGACCATCCATCCCCATACCTTGTTACCATTTCTCCTCCAATCTTTTGATTTCTCTACCTCCCTTGCATCATCCCTCCATCCTGTGTTCTCCCTGTGTGGTTGGTCATATATCAAGACCTTTTGTTGCTGTATTGTGCTGATTTTTTACTTCCGTCATCATGGAAACACACAAGGAGTGTGAATAGTTTGGAGGGATATTGATGAGGAATGTTTTAAATCTCACTTGAAACCATTTGTTGGTGTGAGAATATATTTTCTCCTACTTTATTTTAATGAGTGTCAGATTGGCAGAGAAAGATTTTTCAGGGTTTTTTGCCAAAGCCCATTTATAAACTATAATTGACTATATGGTGACGCATTAATTAGTGTTGATGAATCTATCAATATTAATTAATGGTAAGCTTTCTAAAAATACCATAAAAAGCATACGATGCATATGTTATGCATGAGTAGGATAGCACAGTAGGTTTTCTGCAGGGCAGACTGCTGTGTTCAAACTCTTGATTTTTAATGAAGCCTATGGATTTTTACTGTACTGTACTGAAGTCCAAGTAAATTGGACCAAGAAGAAGAGGTGAGGTTTGACGCAATGGAAAGATAATGCAATGGAAAAACAGATCAGATTACCTTTAAATGCAAACTTACAAACGGTTCTCGCTATCTGTTAATTATTTGTATTTTTTTTACATCTACACCTTGAATGCAGTTACAAAAACCTGCAAAAACACAGCACTACAATTATGTTGTATTTAACTGGTTAAAATTCCATCATCACGTCACGAATCATACTTGGCCTCAAATGTGTCCAGTAGTCTACTTGTGTAGTATGAGAGTGGTTGGAATCATAAGCACATTTCAAAAGATAGTATACCTACAGTTTCACCACTGTATGATCAATAAACAGCTTTCAGATACTAGTGAATACACACATGGATACCTTTTTAGTTATTATAGTTAGATCAATGGACGTCTACGAGCCAATTCTATCAGTACTAGTGCATGTTCAAATGTATTAGTGATAGGGCATCTTGTTTTCTCAACAATCTGTCCCAAAAACTGCCTCTTGTTGATTGCATTGCACAACTTAACCATAAAAGAGAGAACTAATTGATTCATCAGTTATATCTGTCACCGGCCTATTGGGACAAAGGTGTCCTCAACATAGTGAATTGAAGCTGTTTTAGGAGGAAATTGTCTGATGACATGAAGGCTCAGTTTAGTGGTCTATTATAAACCACTTCAGGCTAGGTAGGATTTGTGAAAGGTACTGATAGTTATGTATGCATCTCTGATGGATATGCTAATATGCACCGTCATTAAGATTGTGACTGTTATTGCTTTGTTCATATGTTATGAAGATTTTTTCCCAATAGTGCACTGCTCTGCTTTTTCAACATGGATAAGGAGGGTAATTCTGTACTGTGTCTTTGTAGTGTAAATGCACTATATTGCAGTTGATGGTTAATATTGATCATGACAGTAATGCCATTCCCCCAACTTTGCCATAATCCTGCCCAGCAGTTTGTTTCTTTAGTTTTGCTTGGAGATGTTGGATACAGAGTACCAAAGGACACTTACTGATATCACTTTTCAAACAGGTTCCTGTGGTCTGTGTATTTGCACAACACTCACACACAAATGTATGTGCGGTATTCCTTCATTAGCATAGTTTATTTAGGCTAACAAGTTGTAGCTCGGCTGTTTGGTCACAGACATGGACACCCAAGTGATGTGTTGTCATGTATGTGAAGGCTCTCAGGTTCTAGCATTTAGATGGCAATATAATGCATTGTATCAGGGGGACCGATGCAGGAACTGCCTAATGTACCATCGCAGCTCAATGTGAACGGTTATTTTTCCTTTTTTTAATATGCCAGTGTGATGTGTCAAAATGTCACAGTATTTTTGGACATGAAGGGTGAAGGGGTGGTTACTTGAATCTCAGGAGTGGATGTAGTTGCAGCCATAGATTGAACTGTTTGAAGCCTAGTCATGTCAGTGAGTGGAATGCTTGGCTAATACATGTTGGTTTTGAATTGTGTTCTCATTCCCTTTGTGCATCTAACTCGACTAAGCTTTAGCAGTGACTGACAAGAATACCCTCATTGTATGAGAGTGAAAATCACAGGAATATATTGTGCTGTCTGTAATAAAATAAAAAACAATTTTCCTGTTCTTGCATGTTCATGCTGAAATAAAGACTTCATTAAGACTGGTATTGTTAATCACAAAAATAGGTGATTATTTTAACTTGGTGCAACCCCTCTGTGAGAGAGATGGTTCAAATAGAGATACTCCAGCTTATTTATCCACACATTTTACAGTCTTGTAAGAGCAACATCACTAATATTACTCACCTTGATAATCTCATTGACTAAGAAAGGTATATTTAACTTTAAAATGACATTTCTAGTTTTATTCAGCTTTTATGAATAGCCTTGCTGACAGTAATTGTGCAGATCAAGAAGGATAATTACAGTACGGTAATTATGTATGTATGTGTGTTACTTGAGATTATTGCCCAGGCAGTTTGTTAACTGCTTAGTTCTGGTGACCTTTGAAAGAAGGACTATTCTACCAATTGCTAACAAATTTTGTCATATTATATTATTATTATCATATCTTGCGTGAACAATAAAGCAAATATGAACATTCGTTTCACTGAGTTATTTTTGCAAGTGAGGCATACATTCTACAGATTGTACGACAACACAGGCCTTGTATTATGACGTCAGAAAAAGTCATACTGTGATCTAATTTTATGATTTAAGACTTGGGTCAGCTCATTGGTAATCTGGAAGAATGCAGCAAAGAAATGTGCACAGATACTTAAAGAATACTATGCTAATGAATCTATTAAAAAGAAAAAGATGCTCAGTTGCAGACAACTAGATGCAGGCTGGAGGTGAGAGGGCATTCTCTTCACTGGTGTGCCTGGAGGTGGCTTTGCTTTTGTTTTTTGGAGGTTTGCAGAGGAAGCTTCTCTGTTTTTGTAGTTAGAGGGTCAGCCTATGAAGAGATATATAACATTCTGTAACGTCTGAGTACTGGACTGAATGAACATGCCTTTGCTGAAACAGAATCGATTTGACAATGAAAATAAACAAGTAAAGAGCAACTTACATTTTCAGGCTTTTTGTTCTTCCCTCGTCTGAATATGCAGAAGAGCCAAGAGAAGCAGCCATAACTCTTCCTCTCTTTCTGTGTTTTTGAGGAGAGGTGTGTGCTGATGCTGGAACAACCACCGCTTGCAGGTCTGACCTGTTTAAAGTTAGCTGGAGCACTGAGCTCCTGGGGCAGAAAACATTCATCCTCTTTGTACAGGCTGGTCACATTGTTGATCCCAGGCTGCAGACCGGTTGGGATCTTGTCCTCTACAGCTTTGGCCTCCTGGAAGGCTGGAGGCTTGATCTCCATTGTAAGGATGGCTGGTGCCTTGATTTGCGTGTATTTGTTCAGCACACTTGATTCAAGGTTGGGGATGGGAAGATCCTCCTGTGCGGTGAAACTGTTGTCAAGCCCAGCAGGGATCAGAGCGGTGACATTCTTGTCATCACGCTCATTCAGATCACTGGCTGCGCCTTCAGCATCGGGCTTAATTTCCACAGAAGAGCAGATCATTTCCTCCTTAATTTCCCAATGGTCATGTTTCTCTTCTTCCGTCTCCAAACGCTGGAGGAGCTGCATTACATCAGAATCAGCACAGACCATCGGCTCCCATACATTACAGTGGTCCAGAGTAGGTGTGTGGGGTGAGTAGCAGTCAACACCAACTTGAGAAATGTCAGGTAAGGGAGTGTAAGAGTACTTCTTCCCAAATACCTCCTCATTGCGCTGATACATGCAGTGGTCGTGGTCAAAGGCATGATGAAGCAGCCTGGATATGCAGTTGATCTCTACACCCTCAACATTTTGCTTCAGTCTCATGCTAATCTCAACATCCTGGGCTGGATGGCTGGATGATTCAGTGTTTCCTAAAGTCTTGTCCTTCATCGTGAGAGATGAGTCTTGCTCTGTGGGAGGAAGATCTCCACTCTCTCTAGCCAAGAGAAGTTTGTATTCTGAGGAGTTCACACTGACTATTGGCTCCCACATGTTGAGACTCTCAAGTCCAGGTTTAGACAGCGGAGGCAGGACAGAGTCCAGCTCAACAACCGCTCCAGAGATGTTAGAAGCTGGAGCATAAAAGTCCTGCTTGTCGCCAAGTAGTTTTGTTAATTTGGAAGCAGGGTATTCATCATTATCATCCTTAAGAGCATTGAGGCAAGTGACTATTTGCATCCACGCTGAAAGAAATGGGAAATAACATGGCATCAAGACACTTTTAGTTTAGTTTAGTTCGTTTTTTAGTTTAGCTAAAGGTAGGCCAAAATAAAACAGTCATTAAAAATATAGTATCATCTTATTTTCTGGGATATAGCTGCTTTAACAGTAAATCAACAAACTTCAATCAATCAACGCTGGCTTTCTTTGTTATTCTTTAAGCAAAATGGCTTTAGCCTAATAGATTTTCAAATTCCAAGTAAAGCTGCCTCACCTGGACGAGGTTCACTCTCCATTATGTACTATTTGGATGAATCAAATTGATACGGTTTGTCAGAATAGGTCTGTAAGAAAGCTGTTTCTTCCAGGCTTGTGAGTGAGTAATGACCCATGATGAAGATGTGGTGTTTGTGTCTGACTTCTGTCCATTATGACAATGGAATTCTAAAGTCTATGACCACCGCATACATTCCATCAGGCAGGCAATTTATATATGAATTATAGTTCAATTTCAGTTGCTGATCTTCTGACTCTAGGTACCCAACACTGATTCCTATTGAGAAAGATTAGTCTATGGACATCCCCCATACTCCTCCTGTGATACGTGTAACATTATGTAACATTATTTCAACACTAGAGGATATACTTTGTCTATCAACCTCACGTAATACCACCACCCCAATCACTCAGACACACACCCTTACTTTCTCTCACGCAATGCTCATCATTGTTTCTTCTATTCCTGACATGCATACATGTAAAAACTTTCAGCTTTGGCCACCAAACAGATTCAGATGAATGAGTAATATTTCCTTCAGTCATTTACCTAAGACACTGTCTTTTTCCAGACCATAGCTTTATTATAGATGTACAGTATATCTCTTCTACGTGACACATTGATACAATTTGCTGATCCACAACTGTCTATGTACAAATGTAATGATAATGCAGAACAGGGTTAACGTTAAGTCTGTAACTCTGAGTTACTTCTCTCTCTGAGTGAGAAGGGTTACAGCGGGGCAGAGCGGGCCCACGACTTCCCAGCACAGGAAAGCCTGAGCCAAGCTTTAACTTTCAACACTACAGTCCTTGGTCAGCGACAGGAGACACATTGTCCACTGAAGACACTGCTCTACATTCTCCAACACTCAAACTCAAAAGGTAAACTCATAGTCTGACAATGTTCAAGCTTTTAGGACTGAAAGTGTAAGATTGGAGAACTTCAAGCATTCATGAAAACACACACGTCAAAATGAAGCATACAGAGAACAGATCAATAACATTTCTATGTTAGGATTGTTTCATTCAAAATAAAGCATTTGACTGTATCTGTAGTCTTTGTCAAAGGAATAATTTATTTCTGTGCACATGGATTCTGTTATCACCACCATGTTGGGCTTTTGGCATTGACTGACAGCAGAATAGCACAACACGCACAGACTAATTTTATAAATGACAAGTCTTCGCTGCAAAATGTCAAAGGTGGGCATTTGATGGACAGGCAATTCAAAGAATTGGTGCAAGTGGAACATCCTCTTGTGTGGATTCGCTCAGGCAGAGGAACAGGGCAAGTAATCCTCAGTCTGTCATTCACTGCTAGTGAATATCTGCAGCACGGCTGGGTAGGTAAGTCTGTATTGATCAGTCCGGAACCCTTCTAGGCCTCAGCCAACTCCAATACACCTCAACCCTCTGTCCCCTGCTCTCTTTGTCTGTGCTCATGTGGCTGTCCTCCCTCTGCCCTCTGACTCTCTGACGGAGCATCTCAGTTCCCAGTAGATCTTTTACCTTGAAGAGGAAGAAGAACAAGAAAACAATTGAATTGGATACCTGTTAAACTTAAAAGTTGCAGAGCAGTCTAACATTACAGAACAGCTGAATAGAAATGCTGTGGATCAGATAAGGACAGGGTGAGAGAACTGTTGTTGACGAAATCAACATCCCTGACCGGCTACACATTCAACTGAACACAGGTGTGCATGCATTAGGGCTGGGTATTGGTACTCGATACCTTTAAGGTATCGACCGAAATAACCCAGTACCAAGTAGTATCGAAACTTCTCCAGTCAAATGATACCTGCATTCGATACTTCTTGTACACAGATCTAGAAAAAAATTACAATTTGTATGGTTTTGCTCGCAGCCAATCACCACAAGCGTTCTTCGATTTAATGCGACGTGTGATTGGCCCACTACCGCAGCAGCTAAAACCCATACAGTCTGTGGTGAAGTCGAGCGCGGTGTATGTGACGGAGTTGGCAGTTCAGCGTGCCGAGATGCCACCAAAACGTAAAAAAAAAAGGTATCGAATGAAGTACTCTATTGGTATCGGTATCACTTTAAGGGTACTGGTATTGGTACTGGTATCGCAACTTTTTAAACGATACCCAGCCCTAGCATGCATCCATATTTATGAGACAGCCACAAACCAGCTAATGAAATACTGTCAGAGGATAAAGAGTCACATGATACATCACATCTGTATATCAAGAATAGAAATGTGAAGTGGGAGACACTCAGTAATTGTGATCAATTAACACTAGTCCTACCTGGTTTGTGGCTGTCAGGAGGAACTAAACAATTTCTTTAATTTGGAGAAGAAGCCCCCCTCCTGTTTCATGTCTCCTTCCTTCTCCTTTTCCTGCCTGCTTTGCCCTGCCTCAGACCGCTTACCACTGCTGCCCCCACCTGGACAGAGACCAACACTGCATCAGCCCAGTGCATGACTAAATACCAAACACGATTCTCCTTGAGTAACAACCCAACTCCGTTAAATCGATTCTATAAACAAACAGGAATAAGGAGACAGGTAGGTAAGGGAAGGAGGAAACAGGGAAGGGGTTAGGGTTAGGCTTCTGAGTCGGTGTGAATCGATCACCTTACCTGTGGTGGTGACGGTGACGCCGTTCACTGTCCCCTCCACCTCCGTCTCGTCCTCAGCGTAGCTCATCAGCAGGGATCGCTGTCTCTCTGTCAGTGTCCTGTACAGGAAAACAACTTGTCATTTGAATATTATTTCCAAAAGCAAGTTGTTTTTTGTCTTTATCTTGGGGAAAACATTAACCCAAACGTTTGTGCCTCTTCTTCTAGACAACTACAAATCTTTGTATTCCTGCATCAGTTAAAAGTCCCTCTCATGTCTCCGGCTTGGACAAAATGCAGTAGCTAGGATTCTTACTGGAGCAAAAAATATGAGCTCAGTATCACCAAAACTTAAGTGCCATTGCTTTGGTTGCCTATTAGTTGCAGAACTGATTTCAAGAATATGCTGATTACTTTTAAAAAGGCACATATGGGCTATATCGTAGGCTTCTTAACCCCCTATGAGCCAGATCTCAGCTCCTTGTGCATGTCCTCATTAGCTGTTCCAAAGTCGAGATTGAAAGCAAGAGGTGTTCATAGGGCTCATAGATTTTGAATGACCTATCTGAAGAGCTTAGGCTGGCTAAATCATCTTTTAAATCGCCCCTTAAAACTCACTATTACAGACTAAGAAACAAGTTACGCCCTACACCAAAATGAATCTTTTAGTTTGATGACATTGATTGATGTTGCACAAAGTCAAGAATAGGCCTAAATAACAGATCACTGATTAAGTCTATTCATGAACATCCTTATTAGTGACTGCACAATCTAAACACATACAGGTCTACTTTAGACTACCACTTGTCACAACTGCCTCAATAAAGTAACTTGCAATAATCTGGTCACAGTTTATCACGCATTTTGTAACTGTTTTGTTAAGATTATTAAAACGTAAAAGTACACATTAAAAACAGGTGGTTCTGAATCAAATATATAAAAGATCAAGTGACTAGGTGGTGCTCTGTGAAAGGACTATGTTTGTCTGTGGTGTCTTACTTGGGCACTTTGATTTTGACGTGGACGTAGTGGTCTCCAAAGCCGTAGCCGCTGATGCGAGCGATTCCCTTCCCAGACAGACGGATCCTCTGATCTGTCTGGATGCCTGCAGGGATCTGGGCCAAAAACACCAATCAGTTACAATACTGTCCATTTCTTATTATATTATGTGTGTGCGTATTCCACATTTGAAACGTTTCCTCATCAGTGGCTTTGTTCCTGAGAAATCGGCACCAATAACAAATATTGTATTTTGAATGTGTGTCTACTTACTGATAAGTTGAGTGTTTCGTAGAGGCCCTGCGCTTTGGCCGTGCCTCCCAGGATGGCCTGGGCCACAGAGATTAACAGGTCGGAGTGAACGTCTGCACCGTCCCTCCTGAACACGGGACTTTTCTGGACCTGGAGACCAAACCAGAACATACCACAACCAGTCACAAATCACAGAAGGTAGAAATAAAAACATACTGACAACAGCAAAACACTGCAGCTTGTCTTTTCCTTCATGCAACAAACTGCTGAACTGCGTTACTCCAAATGCAAAGAGCTCAGACAGCTCAATGCCTCTCACTTGTTCACACACCCACACAAGGCAATCCCATTATAAACTCTGTGGAGGTTCCTGCAAAGCTTATTTCAGTCCAGCTTGGGTTTACTGTGAGCTCAGCAGCAACGCTCGGAGGCGACGCTGACACTCACCCGGAACGTGATGAAGACCTCTTTCTTGCCAACAGGCATTCTGACCGTCTGACCGTCCTCCACTCCTACAACACAGACAACCACAGTGAGCTGATGTGCACAATCTACATTACAATTAATTGTATTTCAGTAACCATGACAAAACTGTACGTATTCAAGTAAACATTTGTGAGTGAAACAGACAGTTGAGTGCGACTGACCTGCAGGCACCGGCACCATCACAGTCTTCTTCTGCTTGGTCTGTCCCGACCCATGGCAGGTGTGACAGGGGGTGGAGATGACGGTGCCTTTGCCACCACAGCGACGGCATGTGGAGCGCATCACAAACGGGCCTGTATTCACCGTCTCCTACAGAAGAAACAGTACGTGTATTTAGCAATACCACACAAAAAACGCCTTTGGCATTTTAGGAAGAAAATCATTGAGTACGAGGAGTCTCACCATGCCTGAGCCATTGCAGTAGTGGCAGTGCTGGACCTTGGTGCCGGGCTCGTGGCCCTTGCCGTCACAGCGCTGGCAGCTTGCCTCTAGATTAAGGGACATCTCTTTGTTGACTCCCTTTGCTGCCTGAGTGAATGTCAGCTCCATGATGTACTGTGCCGAAAGAGGGAGACAGAGGTTAAATACTTAAGTCTGATGAAAATATACCAATGGAAATGACCAAAGGCATCATGCTGGACAAACTTGTCTCCGTTACAATTGTTATATAATTTATATAAACAAGACCAGATGAGCTTTTCAATAGCAAACCTTATTCATTCTCAAAGGCACCTCCAAGTCTATAGCAGGCAATTCACTGACATATCCCACTAACCTCCTGCGGCTGATCAAATATGGCGCTGAAGTCTCCAAAGCCACGGGCTCCGGAGAATTCCCCGAAGATCTTGCGAAAGAGCTCCTCTGGGTCCACGTTGCCGGTCTGTCCGCTCCAGTACTGCTGCCCTCCACCGGCCTGGCCAGCGTCAAAGCCTGCAGAGCCATACGTATCATACTGCTTCCTCTTCACCTCGTCGCTCAGGAACTGGGGGGGGCACAGACAGAGGATAAAGAGGTTTTGTTCACTCGTCATTCTAAGGAGATGGTTTGAACTGGAAGAGACAGCCAGTAATATTATTTTTTGGCAGGTGAAAGGCCAGAGAATGAAAAGTTTCTCTGACATATTGACTGGAAACAATGGAAATAGACTACAGCTGTTAGTCACAGTTTTAGTCGCAGGAAGGCATTTAGGTTATATGCTAGATAAATCATACAACACATCATCAATCAGTTGTATAAAACAAAAACAGCATTTAAAAGGCAGCTGTCAGATGGGGATTGAAACACATGGTCTTCTTGACTAGCAAAATTATGAATGGATGACTGGATGAAGGGGGACATGCTGTGTTGCTTTCCTGCCCATTTTTTTTTTTCTCATCAAACTGTCCACTGTTTCTGTCAGTATGCTGCGAGAATGGAGTAATAGCCGGTGCATCCCTTAAAGGAAACACTAATGCAGAAATTATACAGTGAAAGTATAAAAAGGAAGCTTGGAAAATGACTGGGACCAAACCTCATAAGCCTCAGCCAGCTGAGCAAATTTCTCCTTGGCCTGTGGGTCATCTTTGTTGGTGTCAGGGTGGTACTTTTTGGCCATCTGAGGGATGACAACAAACACAAACATGCTGTCATCTACTGCTGTAATTGGTCAGCTGAGGACCAACACAAAGCACCCGCACAAAGAGTGATCAAACAGAGTGTGTGGCAGGAAGGAACAGACCTGATAGTAGGCTTTCTTGATCTCTTTCTGGGTTGCGGAGCGGGGAACCCCCAGGATCTGGTAGAAGTCCTGCTTGTTGCTGGCAGGGGCACTTGTGTGAAAGGACAGTGTGCAGATAGCATAGGGTGATTTGACACCTGGAACTAAAGGGTGAGTGAATACATTAAAACCTGCAGATGGCTGCATCGCTGCACATTTTAAATTGGGTTATAGCTGGCAAACTAACAACATGTCAATTATATTCGCACCCTTTGGTGTCACAACTTAGCTGACTTAACAGTTTTTCCACGTCCATTGAGCTCAGAAACAGCTAAACTGCCTAGTGATAGTTTGAGATGTTTCAGTTGTCAGCGGGCTTGTTGAATTAACTTGCTAGCTATCGACACAACACAACTGACAAGTGGGTGACATGTCTTCATAAAAACAGTTAGAGCAAAGCAAGCTGGCACCCCACCTAACGTTAGTCTACACACAGATTAGAGAATCACGTAACGTTATGTTTGCAAAGCTGTAGATGGTTTACTAACATGTTACGTTGTTACCAATATCACGATGGCTATAGAGATAGCAATCGAAGTTGTTAACAAAAAACACGCCAATTTAACTTAATGACTCTGTAGCAAACCGAGGCCAGCAAAACTGATTGCATCACATTTCATCATCAAAATGTGCGTAATAAATGAGGGCCGTGTTACAAACTAACGTTGTCCTGAATGCACGGTTGAGCTGTTATCATACTAACTTAGTTGTCAAACACTGCGTGGCATGATGGGCTAATATGAGTAAGGCAGAAATGAAAGCTAGCTTGATATCGTTAGCCTAGCCTAGCATAGGCCGTCGCACAGTGAGTGCACCACTCACCTGACAACCCTCTCAATGTCAAGGCATTCCCCGTCCCCCCGCATACTGTGTTCCCTCCCGGCCATAGTTTTCGCACTCCCAGGGTAGAGACAGTGCGGACCCCTCCACGGGACGCGCAGACAAGAGCACCGCAAGCGCGGCGATGTCCAGAGGACACGGCAACTGTAATCCAGCGTGTGGAACAGCGGGCTGCCGAGGACGCCATCATGCCTCCACTGTAGCCGCTGCTCTGTACGCACTGCGCATGTCCGCGAGGAAAGGGGCGTCACCGAGAGCATCAAGATTTTCTTGTTTCAAGATGGCAACATTGCTCTTTCCAGGGCTCTGAGTTGCAAAAAATTCTGTTAAATCTTGCCATTGTCTTTTATACACCGTATGAGTAGTTTCATTTGTGTATATCAAAGCCACTGTTAAAAAACAACTGATAAAACATTATCTGTTTCACTGTGCACAAGTGAGTTTTTACAACGGATGCGCATGTTTTATTACCCGGGGTAGCACGTGACAGAGCAGGGTTTCTCTTGTGTGCATTAGGAACTGTCCAAAGGAAAACCCCACACTCCCGGCGAACCCAGGGAATCAAACCGAGCGGACACCGTGCGCCCAGTGTGAGAGCTGTCAGCTGTCGGAGCAGCCCGCTGAGTCCAACCAGCTCGACAGAGACACCCGGAAGGCACGAAAGTGAATTGGAGAGGGCAGCATGAATCGTTTTAAGACCTCGAAATTCAAAAACACCACCCCGAAAATTGCCAAGAAAGATGTGAGTAGCTAATGAGCGTCTGAGTACAGTCAAATTTGCCTAGCTAACATTAGCACTGGTTATTAGCTGTGGTGTAAGAGTGGTGTTTTGGGGAACGTCTGCAAAGGATATTGAACTTCCTGCATCTGAAAGGCTGTCGCTGCCTTGCATTCAGAGAGTTAGACGAAAATCTGAAACGACTTACTAATATCCACACAGAAACTACTAGGCTACTACTACTACTACGACCCATGTGGCTGCATAGAGCAGCTAGCCTACGTCGGATGTTGCAGAGACGCCCATCACCATTGTCATTATAACTGAGTTGTCACATTGTTTTGAATAATTATGTGACATGTTACTCTTGATTGCACGAATGGAGTTACAGCGGTGGATCTGCACAGATTTGAAATGCTAGCGAAGGAAAAATATAAAGATTTGAAAGGCAAATGAGATGAGTGATATCATTACAATATCCACAGCCTCACTTCCAGTAATAGCTGTCCTTCACACGGACTGTGAATAAGGGAGGTACCAGGGCGAGAGTGGCTTGCATACCGCAAATCTGCCTTTCTTGTCTTTCTATGGACCCATTTGAATTAAGGTGCAACCCCTGCAGCCCTCCTCACTCCTCACTGATGTGTATTATGTAATACCCTACCTTGTTTTTACTTGGGTAGTAAAATGCCTGGCATGTAAAGGTGGTTGATCTGGGTTGGAGTGATCCCTGCAATCTGCACAGAGTCTAAGACAGTAGATGGTGCTTACTGTTGTGAAAGCTGAACCAGCCCTTTTACACAACAGACACACATATACAGATCGTTTTGTCTGTTCCAGTCAGTGTTTTTCTAGTCATGTGACAAGTGCTGTCATGTCAAACATTGACAAGAGAGAGAAGATGGAGCCAGACAGGGAGTGCAGTGGCGAGGGATACAGAGATAGGAAGAGACAAGCTGATGGGGATACAGACAAGTAGAAATGAGTGGGAGGTTTTCCCCTCAAGTGATGCAAAACACCTTGAGTTTTCCTCCTGAAGCCATATGGTTAGCCTACTTGAGCCCAGCCAAGTCCAGGGCCGGGTTGCACACAGCGAGGACAGTCACAGGACTAGTCTGGGGATTAGTTTCGTCAGCTCTCCTCTCGCTGTAGCCCTCTCCGTGACCCTTACTGAAGTGTCCCATGGTCACACGCACACACACACACACACACACACCGGTGCCAAGTGCTGAGAGTGCAGGTATTATGCTGCGGAAAGCAACACCTCATCACGAAGCAGGACGGATACACAGCAGAAGGTGTTTGGCCTGATTGTTTTATCCAATCCTGAGAAAACTGGGCTACATGCTTTTTACATTGCGATAGACTGCAATAGGATATACCTCTGTTAATTAGTACAGCCGACTGTGTGGCACCGCTTTCTGCCCAAATCACAAAGCTCCCATCTCTTGTCGAGAAATCTAGGTTAGGATTGTTATTTATGGGGTGTTCCTTCCCTCTGAAGCCGGTCTCACACTGTGGGGGCGTGAGCGTCTGTCACAGCAGCATCACTTTGCCAGTTATTTTCCCTTGTCTTTACACACACACACACACACACACACACAATGTATAATCCTGTTAAAATAGATGCACACTCTTACAAGGTTCTTTTTGGTATGCATGACTGCATATACAGAGCAGTAATATGTGTTTCCTCAGCAAAGCTAGCTGCTCTGTTTGCCTGCCATGTTCTGTCTCGGCTGTTAAGTGCCCTCTGCCTCTGTCCAGTGTGTGTGTGTGTGTGTGTGTGTATGAGTGTGTAGGCCAAGTGTCTGTCATGGTGAGTCTCTTTACAGTTTTCTGTGTAGCAGCGGTAGTCGTTGGAGCATGATGTACAGACACTCTGCCCTCTTGCCACTCCTCCCTTGTTAATGTTATGAAAGAGAGATTTTAAGAGTGCACTGCTGTGCAATGCAGGGAGCCCCTTCCACTTCCTCAGCATTGTGCTGATTCAAGAGGCACTTGTGTGTGTGTGTGTGTGTGTGTGTGTGTGTGTGTGTGTCTGCTCTCAGCTAGATCCTTCCTGTTTATTACGATGTTCACATTCTTTTTTTTTCTAATTGTGACAGCAGCTTGGGTGTACAAATACTCTAGGATTTGTGTGTGCTGCTTTATAGTAAGAGGTTTTTCTATATGATGCTTTAGCACAGTGGGCTATGCCTGTGTTTGAGGCTGTGCTCTTGTGTCGACATGTCAAGTGAACGCTTAGGATTCCAGTCATTTGAAGAGTTCCTCCATGTTCAGCCTTACAGAGAACAGATGAACCGCTTGAGCCCGAATGATTTCCCCTATTCCCCTCTGTTATGCAATCTGATCCCCGTTTCCAGAATGCCCTGTCTCTGCATTAGCATAACTTGTTTCATCCTCTTCGATCCCTTACCCTTCACTGTCCATGTCTATAAATGCAGGGCTGGATCAGCAATGTCCGTGCCGGCTCCTTCTCGTGCCAGGGGAACCACATCAAAGCGAGCTCCAAGCTGGTGGCATTCAACACCGAACAGGCTGGTAAGGCTGTGGTCGACATTACGGTTTACTCCCTGCAGACAACAATCCTCTGTGTACGGTTGCAACTCTGATATGTTTGTGTTTTACCAAGCGTGTGTCAGAGAGCAACTCTCATATCTCCACATGAGATCAGTTCGAGGTCCAGAGGCAGAAGATTGAGTCAAAGTCAAGTCAAGTTTGTTTATGAAGTGCTTTACGGAAAACGAAGGACACGTATGATTGTTGACATTGTGTGTGTGTGTGTGTATGTTTTCTTCTGTCTCCAGGTGGAGGTATGCTGGGCCTGTCCTCGGTCAAACCCGGTTCAGATGGCAAATGGACAGTCACTCAGATTCCCTGCCATGCTGGTAGCATCCCTTTACCTTTTTCTTTAACACTTGATTGTGTCACAGCCCTCTTCTGTCTTTCTCTCTCCCCCCCCCCCTCTCTCTCTCTCTGTCTCTCTCTCTCTCTGTCTTTTTCTGTCTCTCTCTCTCTCTCTGCCTGATTGCTGCCTTCATTCCAGTCCACAAGCACACTGTTCTCTCTTTAAAGCTGTTATTCTACCAACAGACTGATCACATCAGAAATACAAATGCTTTTGCTCAGAAATTAAACGAAGACAGACGCCTCTGACCAAAAATCTGCTTTGCTTTTGTCCTTGTCCCCGCTTCTCTCTCTCAGATGTGGTGACCGATCTGGACTTCTCTCCTTTTGATGATAATCTCCTGGCAACATGCTCCGCAGATGAAACGGTGAGGTCTCAGATTCCTTCCTTCCTTCCTTCCTCCCTTCCTTCCTTCCTTCCTTCCTTCCTCCCTTCCATACTTACACCTAAGACCATTTTCTATCCTCTCTAGCTCCTCTGCTTTGTTGTTGATGGCAGGACTTTGAATATGATATGAACTGCGTTGGTGTTTGTTATTAAAACCCTTTGAAGGCTCCCTCCTGTCAGCACATTATCCTCAGCCACAGGTGCCGTGGCTTACTGGAATCTGCTGAGTGTGGGTCTGCATCTTCAGACTCAGCAGCAGGGTTTACCTCAGGGACCTGTGTAAACACACACAGCTATAGCCACACACACACACACACACACACACACACACACCAGAGTGGTCTGCAGTGCCCCATCTGCAGAGCAGTTATTTGACTGATCATTCCTCTTATGTTTTGCCAGCAGGGCATATTGTTTCAGCAACCTGGTAGTGCTGAGCAAGTTAAGAGAGAGTGAGTGAGAGAGTGAGTGAGTGAATGCTCATGCACAAGTTGCATGCATGTGCGCGTGCATATATACATTCACAGACACACCACTCATGAGAACAGGTTTTTTACTGACTTTCAGTAAATTGACGCTCATTTTCACACACACTTTCATTTTTTCTGCAGTCAGAAATCCAAACCCAGTCGGAAAAGCACAAATTATTCAAATGACATACCATGCCATTTAGCCAGCACTTCTAAAGGAGTCCATCACAACTTCCAATGAAGCACCTCATCTGTGGGTGTGATGCTGAATATCCACCTGCTAGAATGAGCCTCCATCTGGATGGGCAGATGTCCACAGCAGCGGCAACAGAATTGACCATAGTCAGCTGGGTCTGTCATACAAGTCAGTCTTGTCTGGTGTGGCTTTAAACACAGCTGTCTGAGTTTATTCATAAGCATTACATTTAATGTTTTAATGAACAGGAATCCACTGAGGTGTGAGGATTTTTACCAGGCATGCTCATGAAAGGTCCCAGTCACGGTATGAAAGTTGACATCAAGCTGAAATCACTTCTGCTTGTGACATTACCAAGGCAACGTTCGGCACGTCAAGGCCAGGGCCAACTCAAAATACTTATAACATGGGATAAAAACACTGCTAATTTATCTGAAAATAAAATCTCAAGATACAAGATACACAAGAAGCACAGAAAAGTTGTGTGAGGAAGTGAGTTGCAAGTACCCTAAGACTTAGCTATGTTAGGCCCTGTGCTGGAAAACAGGCCGATGATGAAACCTGTTGTAACGAACAGTTGTGATTTGGTGCAGATTAGAGATGTAAGTCTGGGTAGAGAGCAGAGAGAGAGACATTAACCAGAGTCAGTGCAGGAGGCAGTTAATGGCGAGCGGGTCGCTGGGAAAAGAGGCTTGGACATTGTCCGCCTTCTGCTCACAGTAGGTAACAGAATCCTTGGCAGAAAGAGAGAAGGGAGGAGTAGGTGGAGGGGGGGTGAGGAAAGAGGAGAGGATAGAGAACAGTTTCTGGGTGTTAGAAGCAGATTGGGTTTTCGAGTGGTGAAAGGGCCAATTTAGTAGCAGAAATGGATGTAGAGAAGGAGTAGTGAGAAGAGAGTGACAGTGGAGGAGGTCGATCAGTGAGCCAGTTTTATACCATAGCCTCATCTGTCCCTGCCGTCCACCATATTCATCTCTCTATCTCTATGTGTACAGATGAAGCTGTGGCGTGTGTGTGATCCAGAGCAGGAGCAGCCCGGTGGGGCGGAGCTGACCCTGTGTCCGGGTCAGGGCAGGCTGGAGCTGGTCCTCTTCCACCCAACCTCCTCTGGCTTGCTGGCTCTAGCCTCCAGCAAGTCCCCCCTGCTTTGGGACACCAGCCGCAAGGACGCACCGCTAGCAGGTAGCCACTGGCAACATAATGGGGGAGCTGTACACACACACATGCATATGTATGGGTGTGCGTACAGTGTAAATACACACACACACAAAATCTTCTTTGTCTTTTTGCATCCATGGATTGATTAATTTGTTTTACATCATGCACTGTGTCTGTAACGTTTAACACTCCAGTCTCTGTCAACCAGTCAGCTTTTCAGTTTTTGTTATGCCTTGTTTTGTTTCTATGTGTAACATTTATACTTGGAGTGGAGTGAACTGGTTGGTTTGGTTAGGCTTTTTTCCGTTGGGGACTGTCTCACTGACACTGCCTACGTTTTACAGCCCTGTGGCTCTGTCTAAGTGCTGGAGCAGCAGAGGTAAAGTTTTGGTTCGCAGTCCTGGTCCCAGTCTCCCTGGACTGGCCTCAGGATATAGTCACTATCCTCTGGCCCCCCCCCTCCCCCCCCCCCCACCACACACACACACACCTTGCCACCCCTCCCACCATGACAGCTGGCCTGGCTGCTGCTCACTGCTGACCCCACTCCCCATGAGCTGTACCCCCACACCGCCTTCCATTACTCTCATTCCTCATTCCTACTTGATCCCAGTTTTTCGTTTATGTGGTTGAGGGGCAAGACGTGAAAGAAAGTCTATGTCTGAATGAGTGTGTGTGTGGGTTCTTGTTTGTCCCTTACTGTTTGGTTCATTTCAAATCATTCTGTGTGTATCTGCCTTAACAAGTGCACTCCTCATCTCCTATCACCTGTTTGGTGTCACAGTAAAACTGCACAATCCACACAAGCTGTGCTGTGCTCATTTATGACGCTGTAAACTCTATCATACGAGTCACATTGATAACTTCTCTCATATGCC
This sequence comes from Centroberyx gerrardi, assembly GCF_048128805.1. NCBI lineage: Eukaryota > Metazoa > Chordata > Actinopteri > Beryciformes > Berycidae > Centroberyx > Centroberyx gerrardi. The sequence continues at coordinate 18,525,238 of NC_136003.1, read as the reverse complement.
TCAACTATAAGGACATATGATCAGTTCTTTGGTGTATTTTACCCCTGCTTTGTTGTATTATTGTCTGTTTTTTCATGCTGTGTTTCCTTGTGCTCCATCATGGCTTCACCTCTCACCGGCATTTTTTATTGATCATGCAGTGACCTCTCAGACATTAGATGCCTGTGTTTTCTGTCTTGTCCATAGTTGCGCTCTCATTCTTTGCTCTGCATCTGTCTCATCTTTGGAATTGTGATTCGTCAGTTTTTTTGGCGTCATCTTTCCTCCTCTTCTGTGCTTCTTTGATGTCCCTGTCTGACATGAGTACTGCGTCTCCAGTCCTCTCCTCCTCTCACCTGTCTGTACGATGTGTGTGTGTCTGCAGTTCTGGAGCAGCACAGCGACCAGCTGCAGAGTCTGAGCTGGAAGCAGGACGGTTCCCTGCTGGCTTCCTCCTGCAAGGTGAGTGGGGACACATACACCGCATCCACATGCATTTTAATGACCAGCAGGGCTTCACCTTACGTTTTCTGAGCATCCAAAATTAAAGGTTTTCATTTTGGGGAAGAAACATCTTACCTAGTTGGACATTTTGATAAGGAATGTATCTTGATGTGTGGAAATGGTATTTTATTCCAAGAACAAGCTGTATCTGGTTGAGGTTCAATTATTGTAGTTGCGGTGTCTGACCACTAGATGTGGCCAATGGCTCACATTCAATACAGCGTGCCATACACTGGAGACCACTGGCCCTCAAATCTGTGTGGGTCATTTCATGTTTATGCGGGGATTGTTCCATCAACATGTCAACAGGGGTGACTCTCATAAACAAGGGTGGGGATCACACACTGGATAACAGGAATTAGTGAACAGTTCTGGGAAATGCGTTCTCCTCGGGGGAAAAAGGGATAAACTTGGAAACGCTGTGACGTAAAACACCTAATAACCAGTTAGTCTTAATAGGGTAATAGTGACGACAAAAGCATATTAAAGAAATGTTCAGTAGCATGAGTAGACTTGGCCGCTGACTTGCTGGTGGAGTGCCTGTGGAGTTTTTCCCAGTCAGAATGGAAACTGGACTAACTTGTTAATTAGGGCACTAACGAGGGCACATACCTGCGTGTGAAGGATGCATCCATCAGGGCTTTTGGTTTGTCTTAACCCCCCTGACCCCTGACCCCTATCCCCAGTACACCTTCCCATATTCCCCATTGCCCCCTCCCCTTCCCCTTCATCAGGAGTCTCCCTCCATCACTCCCCTGACAACTTACAGTAGTTATGGCCGAATTGGAAGGGAACAAAGAGAACTGTACAAGGGGAACTCACACCTCACCTTGGGCGAAGCCTAAGAGCAACTGATTTAATTGCCCAAGAGAGGGAGCCTGATCTGGTTTTTTAGGCATCCATGTGGCCCCATCTCCTCCCTGTCATCAGGAAATAATCACAGAGCTTGAAGGGTTTTCCATTAGGTTGTTAATATTTTGGGTAGGAGGTGGAAGGAGGGAGGCGGTATGGGTTTATGAGTAGGGGGCAGAGAAAGAATAGATTTATGAGTTGAAGTGGAATTGTTTCATGAATAGCTTTAGTTTATTAGGAGAGCTAGGGGCTTTTTCATCAGTGGAGGTTAACATAATCCATTATTGCACAGTTTCTGCACTCAACGTATGCGCCGTAATGAATGTCTGTGTGTTTGTTCCCTCATTTGCATCCTCTTAGAGAGAGAGAGAGAGAGAGAGAGAGAGAGAGAGAGAGAGAGAGACACACACACACACTAATTGGTTTGACAGTGAGGCAGAGGCCTCTGGTGTATAATTTAGGCAAAGCACAACGAGCTTACTTGTGCCTGAGACAGAACAAACTTTTACATAGAGATCTGCCATATGTGTGTATTTAGCAGGTATGATTGTCAGTTTAATACCCTTTTTTGTATTTGCACTGACAAGAAACAAATTACCCCAACCATCACAGCTCATATCCAACTCGCGACATTTACCTTGACAGGATAATTGTCCTCACCAGAGCTACCATCAGCCTCAGCGTAGCCTGAAAGAACAAGGCAACAGAAAAGAAAGAGAGGGAGAAATGTGAGCCAAGATCAGAGCCAGGGGCCTCCAAGGTTCTTGCCCTGTTGGGCTCTGGTGTCATTTAACCCAAAAGGCCCCTTCAATCTCTCCAATCCAGCTTATTAAAGCAAATAGGGCCTGCCAACATGTGGGTCCAATCCCCTGGCCCTCCCATAGGGTAAACATTGGGGCACAGGGCCGGGGTGGGGGAAGATGAAGGGGAGACCACCACCCCAAAGAGCCGGACTCATGACAGGCCTCGTTTGGACCTGGAGAGATGTATATTTATGACACACTCGCAGAGACAGAGAGGGAGAAAGGCGCCATTCAGTTTAGGGAAGGGAAATCCACAGGTAGTGAGAGCAGCGCGGGAGGAAAGACTGTGTTTATATGAGTGATGGATGGGAGAGGGAGGTGCACTGTTTACAAAATGAGGTGTCGTAGGATTTATTGGTCCTTTGGTCCACCTTGAAAGTTGAAAGTGTAGCTTTGTCACATTATGGCTAAACTCAGTACCATATTTCTCATGGTGAAAAGAACGAGATAGGATGAAGAGATCCTGCCATCTGAAACTGCCAATCACAACAGACTTTGACACTGGTAACCGTGGGAGACTGGGAAAGGGAGGCTGGCAGCGTGGTGTGTTTGATGAGTCAAGAGAGCGCCCTTGGTTGCAGATTCCCAGCGTGTGTGTATGTGTGTGTGTGTATGTGTGTGTGCATGTGAAAGTTGTGTGGCAGGGAAAACTCATTAACAGCAGCTTGAGAATGAGGCAAGTCTCTGTCACTTTGATTAAACAGCTGCTGTCTCAGCACACACATGCACACACTGTTATCTGGGCCCTCCATCTGTGCATTTATGAGTTTAGGTGGATCACTGTGTGTGTGTGTTTATATGGGTTATTGTCATAGGTTTAAGAGGGAGTGTGTTTGCTTGTTTGAGTGTGTGTGCTTGTACGGTGGGCACATCTGTATGTGGCTGGCCCCTCATCTGTCTGTTTGCACAGCCAGATACTTTCCTCCCTCACATGTTGTTGTTTGCACAACAACACTTAAGATGAGATGGCAGTGAACAGCCTGTATTGGCAAGTGTGTGTTTGTGTGTGTGTGTTTATGTGAGGGTGCGTGCGTCTGGGTAGGGAACTCGCTTTCTTGTCCGCTGGCCACAGTGGCTGGTAAATCCCAAAATGAACCTGCCACATTTACTATTTTACCAGGTAACTACATGTGTGGAATATAATTGGACCTTCAAATGGTTGGTCACCTGCCAAATTGGCTGGTAAACTTACGAGCTAACATTTTCCAGCGCCTGTGTGTGTGTGTGTGTGTGTGTGTGTGTGTGTGTGTGTGTGCCATGTCCTATTCACTCATTCATTCAAACCTTTATTTAAACTCGAAGAACCATTGAGGTTGCCCTCATTTACAATGATGTTGAGTTACAGACAAGTTAAAAGTTAAAAATAAATAGGACAAAACATAGATGAGAATAAAGAAAATCAGTTAAAACAGTTACACATTGAGGCAGGGAGGTTTGTGATCATGGTTTTAAATTGTCCATAGGTTAGTAGAGTATTGATTTTTAGCGTGTGTTGAAGATCATTCCAAGAATTTGGGGCGCTAAAATAAAAGGCTGACTTTCCAAATTTAGACAGACTATGCTGGTCCTTTGTGGGTATACTGAGGTCAGTAAGTGCAGAGAATCTCCAGAGATGGATTTAGCTAGAATTTGCCAATTTTACCGATAGGTGAGCTCTTTTTCAGAGGTCATGTGGTTGGAAAATCTATTTTGTGTGTGTTTGTGTGTGTGTGTGTGTGTCGTTCTGGCACTGCTTGCTGAGTCTTTGGCTTAGGCTTAGGTCACAGAGGCCCGAAGACATAGCCTTGGGGCACTCATATTCGTGGGTGGGCTAGTATATACACACACACACATAGTGAGATAAAGAGAGAGAAACGGCACATTAGGAAAAGCCCCTGTTTGCTATTCTAGCCAACAAACAGCAAATAAATCCCCTCATGGACGGCTGGGGAGAGCAGATCTTTGAGCTGGCGCAGGGAGAGGGGAAACCCTCGCTCAGCCTGCGAGGATAAAATGCTGCTGCATAGACAGCTGGGACGTTTGATGTGTGTATTTATGTGTGTGGGGCAGTATGTTGCATGGTGTCCCCGTGTGTGTATGTATGGGCCATTTCTTTTTTGTGTGTGTGCTTGAATACGTCATTGTCAGCCCCCTGATTCCCTTTGACATGTATATGTGTGTTAAGTGTGTGCATGGTTTGGTCTAAGCCCTCATAGTTATTACGTGCTATCAGCCCCGTATGTCAAGCTGCTGCTGTGATCACAGTCACACGATGGTATTGAGTGACGGGGCGGCAGACACGCACGTCCCGGTCACAGCCTGATCCCATTAGGTCCCATTTCCTCTCAATCACGCAGGAACCCCTCTGATTGGCTGCCGTGATTGATGCCGTATGCTGGTTGGGCGGGTTGGGGTCAAGGCGCATAAGGCCATGGAGAGGTCACTGGATTACTGTTGCGAACGATGGATCAGTCAGATTGCATTGATATACTAGGGATAATCAGGAAGCTTGTGTGTATTTATGTGATTCTCCATCTGTGAATTATCTTGAGATGGAGGTGATTATTATTAATGATTTGCAAAATATCTCTGTAGTGGAAATTATATTATACCATTCTATTTCTCTATGCATTAAGCACTGTCTTATTCCTCTGTTGCCTGCAGTACTTTTCCACTGGCTTGAGATAAAGGCCACTGTGTCAAGACGACCCTGGAAAGCCAGTGAAAACCGGTTTATTCACAGAAACTTCTTATCACAGAAACTTATGATAAGGATGGGCCAGACTTTTGCAGCTGGGCTCCACTTTAAAGGCCAGTTTAGACCAAAGATTTGCGTCGAGATGAAACCGTTTTAGAACGTTGCACGGAAAAGTTGCAGCGGTGTAAACTGGCCGTCTCAGCTCGACTCAAGCCGGCTGGTGGCGTCGCCTGCGACTCAGCTTGTCAAGTTGCCAGTGGCTGGTTTTAGAACGTAAAGTAGGTCACCTGTTTCAACAGCCAATCAGCTCGTAGCAAAGGGGGTGACACCAACTCCTCTAAACGACGGAACTGCTCCTGGAATAGACGGGAGAAATTGACAAAAGAGGGGAGATCTCCTGTCTCAAGTTCACGGCATTAAATTTGCATAAGCCCCCTGGGTATTCCGTTGAAGCACCCATGGACGGCTCCAAATTCTCGACCCTCTCGTTTTTTACGCTGTTTCATCAATGCTAGAACTGCAACTGTAGCAAGTAACTTACTATCACTATCCTCATTCATATGTTAAGACACTACAAATTATCCAGCTGCAAAAAAAGCCTGAAAAGCCGGTAGTAAGAACGGAAGTACAGAGAGTCGTTGCTATGGAAACGATACACCATCTCGTCTAGTTGCATTGGTGTAAACTGGCAGGTTTCAGAACGTTGCAGACCCGGCGCATTGCAAGTAGTTGCAAGTTTCAACTCATCTCGTCGCAAATCTTTGGTCTAAACTGGCCTTTGAGAAGACAAACTCTTGGTTTGTGCTCTTTGTTTCACACACTCGTTGGGTGAGCATTGTGCCTTGCTTGCAAGCAATAAAGATGACAGAAAGACAACTTCTCTTCTCCAAGTCTCTTTATTACAGAAAACTTCCACCACAATCTCAAAGTAAAAATTGCATTGCTGGTCACATGTAATATGTTCAGCTTTCATATATCAGTGGTATTTCTGTGGAGCAAATCACAGCTGTCTGAGGAGCCTCTTATCCTTCTCCCCTTTTCTCTGTGAGAACTTAAAATCCTGACCTCTCACATGCTCTTTGACCTCTTTGCACATCGCATTCATGCTTCTCACAAAGCCAAAATTCACTGTAAAACACAGACTTGTCACACACACGTTATTGTTACTTACCAGACTCTGTCTATGTCGTTTTGCTCTGTTTGAGACTGAAAAAGAAAACCGAGTTACCAACCAGTCACCATACAGACCAGGTTTAAAACTGAGGGCTTTTGAGTTTTCACGGGCTTGAGTTGTTATAACACTTGTCAATATGTAATGTGCCACAATTTATTGTGAATAATTTCTTGATTTCTTCAGTCCTTCTAAAGTTCCTCCTCTCTCTCTGTCTGTCCAGGACAAGATGCTGCGAGTGTTTGACCCCAGAGCCCAGCTGACACCTGTTCAGGTAAGTCTTCTAATAAAGCCTTCACCACACTCTCAAAACAGCTGACATCCACTCTCAGAAACTAAGGTATTCAAACGCAGCTATCCATCCAAGGGAAACACATTCACTCATGTAGGACACAGTTCTTGATGTGACACCTTTTAACAAATAAATCTACAACGGAGAGGTAAATTTGGGGAAAAAAGATCCCTTGTATTTCACGCCTCTGGTCCCACTGTCACTCCACAGCCATTTACTGTAAGTGTGATATTTTTTCCCCCCTCATCCAGTGATAAACATGTTGACATTAACCCAGAGATCTCACCACTGGCCACTCTCTGTGATTCATCTACTATTGATTTATGGATATGGTACACAAGTCGCTTCCCCTGCTCTCCTCTTCCCACGGGTAACCATCCCACACCAAGCTAGTACGACCGTGAACCTCGGCTCCCAAACCACTCCTCACTTCCTTATTGGAAATCTCTCACCAATGGCAGTCCAGGACCGAGCCGACAGGACTGCATCACAACCGGCGGCAATGAGGAAGTGGGCTGGAAGAGTGTGTGTGTGTTGAGGGATGAGGGGATGAAGGGTGTGTGTGTGTGAGGCTGGTCAAATATTCTCACACTTTTCAGTGCCGGACCTCCCAGAGAGTTTTCATTAGTGAGATGCTCGGCCTGTCTTAGGCCCTGGGCTCTCTCATCTGTAAACACGGGGAATCCTGCAAAAACACTACATGCCGCTGCAGATTAAATATTAGACCACAGAAATACCTGGAAGGCACATCACCTTGTATGGTTGGGAAAGGGAGGGTGACTGCATATTTGCGTGTACGTGTGTCCGTGTGCATGCGTAGACCCACGTCTGTGCGTGTGTGTGTCTGCGTCCGCGCACCTATGTGTTGCTCTGTGCGTGTGTTTGTGAAGCTTTGACACCTTTGTGAAAGGCTTAGTGTTTCAGAGGTATGTGTGTTATCTGACGTCATTAACTCGGACAGGCAGGAAGCCAGCCGTGAAAAAGGTATACGTGGATTATTTTCTTTGTGGCGCACTTAGAACTGTCTGCCTTCACAATACGGAGTGCATGTACAGTGCATTTGTGTGTGTGTGTGTGTGTGTGTGTGTGTTTGCTTAAGTAACATGAGTCGAGGTCGGCTGGCTCCACTCCAAGTGTTTGAACCTGGATGTTTACATCAGGTGTGTCAGAGTGTTGAAGTCCTTTTAACACACAGCTATTCAGCAGCTCTCCAAAGGGCCTGTTTGAATATTCTCCCGTTCTCTTGGCTCCCCTGCTCTTTGTCGCTAGGCATTAAGCACAGCTTTTCAACAGCGCTCCAAATTGCCCGACTAAACGCTTTTCCAGGTCCTCGGCCACTAGACATACTCTGCTTAACCGATTGCTCAGAGTAATTTAAATCAAATTGTACTCACGTTGCATGTAAATCATTTTGTTCAGTTAAAGGTTCTCATTAGTTTAGATTGAATCAGTATTGAGGAGAGTCTGTCTGTCTGAACCAGCATCTTCAATAAGAGCCCAGTGGTTACTGGTGGTGGGGATGTGCTGCTGTGACATTCCAGCCAAGTCCGCTGGTCTCTCTCTCTCTCTCTCTGTCTCTCTCTCTCTCTCTCTTTCTCTCTCTTTCTCACTCTCTCTCAGTACCAGAGGTTACAGAACAGCCCCAGCTTGGGCTCAAAATCTCCCTGGTCACACCGCCACGGAGAGGAGAACAGAGGAGAAGGGAGGCCTGAGTCAGCATGCTGTCCGCCCCTGCACTCCTCACATGGCTTCACCGCCTCAAACCAGAGAAGGGTTGGGACCGAGATCAAAGTTATTAGAGGGTTCCTCTTCCTTTGGTTTAGTGTTCTCCTGCTTTCTTGTTCTCTCTCCCCTCTCTCCCTATCTTTCTATCCCCAACTCATCTGGTCCATTTCTCCTTTCTACCTTAAATACACAAAAACGCACATAGCGCTCTCTTTTTCTCTATCTCGCTCTTTATCTGGCCCTTCCCTGTCCGTCTCTCTGAAATATAAGAGGGCCTGCCTTGAGAGGCGTCGGCTTCAGTTTAGAGCCCTCTGAGTCCAGAGCGGGCAAAGCCTCACCCTGACAGCTTTCAGATGTGCGTCTCCCTCTCTCTCTGGAGAACGTGAGAATCACCGCCACTCCCATTAACACCCAATCCGCTAGAGCAGGCTTTAAGGGGCGCGGGCGGTGAATCCCGAACCCACAGAGACGCGATGAGGCCAGTAATTTGGATGGATAGAGTGTGAAGCGCTAATGTATACATTGGGCCCTCGGAGCAATGTTCAACACCACGCTACATAACACATAACATTTCCGATTGTATCAGCGGTTTCACTGTAATGCCACAAAATCGTTTGTTTGTGCCTGATGTGAGGACACGTCGAAGCGTCTCCACTTTCTCCGCTTTCTCCACTCCGCATCTTGATCACTTTGTTGCTTCAGATGTGATTTGATGGCAGGGAAAGGCCAGTCTGGCCACAAAGTAAACAGCGAGGGGCAGAGAAGTGTCCATGCTATTTGAGTATGTAACCTCACTGGGAGGTCTGTTTGGCTTCTCACATGAGAGCCAATCAGTTGTCCTCATCAAGAGAAGCCGCAACTCTTCCCTGAAATGATTTCTGAGGCAGGCTATCTCACGAAAGCTGGAGACCATTAGAGTGAGGGAAGGATTCCTCTTTTTTTGAGGAGGTGAGAGTGTCTATTTCCCTCTAGTACACAAATAAAATGACTTAATTTTGCACTGTGTGTACTTGTTTTTAAACATTTTATGTGGATCTAAAACAACTGGCTAATCTGAGAAGAATGGCTTTGACATCACCCGTGCTTTTGCATGTAATATGTGCTTTCATCTGCAGAATCTCATTAAATGTTTTGAATCCATTCTAGGGCTGCACGATATATCGATTCAGCATCGTCATCGCGATGTGCGCATGCGCAATAGTCACATCGCAGGACGTGTGATGTCAAGTAAGGCAAATTAACTCAAACACGTCATGCTACAACTTTTTTGCTGCTTGATACAAAAGGAAAACTCGCACAGTTCTCATTTTCCATGACTAATCTACAAGAGAAGTCTGTCTGATATAACATCATTTACTCCGATTTAAGGGTTTGTTGTAAGAGTAGCGTATGTTACCTTTCCAGCTTTCGCGGCTCCGAACCGTAGTTGGGAAGCCTCTGGTGTTGTGCTAGCCTATTTTAGCTTAGCCGGCTCGTAGCTGGTAACAAGCTTTTTACTAAGAGTCCAGACCAAATCTGCAGTGGAGAACTGGCACTTTATTTCGGTACAGCAGTGAACATAATGCACGGCCTCTCGGTGACGGTCTAAGCTCTTTTCCCGCTAACTATGGTAACTTTACTCACTCAGTTGCATCCTGCAACTCACTCTGGCTGCGGCTAAAAACAAAAACACACTCACTTCCTACTACATCACCCGCGCAGGTTACCCACAACGCCACCTTCTTAAAGGGGCAAGGCTTGATAGAGCTATTCAAGTCATTTGGTGAAAATTCCTATATTTTTTCATATCGCAATATATATCGCAGAAAAAAAAAATATTGCAATGTCATTTTTTTCCAATATCGTGCAGCCCTAATCCATTCCTTTTCTTTGGAGCCACAACTATCTGTCTATCTCACCGTCCCGAGGGTTGCTCAGGACAAAACCACACCTCTATCAGTCATTGGTAGAGTTACAATCAGACGATGTGTGTCCACTGGTGTCTTGGTTCCACCCATGGCAGCGCAGTCCAGTGCAGAAGCCTGGGGCTGGCTCATCCCTCTGGCCAGCATTGAACTGGGTTCTCCCCTAGCCAGGTGGGGTAAATATAGGCCCTAATTACAGCCCTGCTCTTGCTGTATTTATGGGAAATAAGACTGTGCAGGGTAATTAAGGTCTTGGACAGGAGGAGCAGTATATACTGCATCTGTAATCAGTGCATGAGTGTGTATGTGTGTGCGCGAGCATACAGACGGGTGTATTTAGGTAGCTGGCACGCTTCGGGAGAGTGTGTGTATCCGCACATGTGGCATACTCCCACTCCCTCTCCCACCGCTGAAGGGCAGATAGAATTTCAGATTTGAATTTTTTATTCTGTTTTGTTTTGTTTGACTTCCTCTTCTTGTCCCAATCTGGCCATTAAAATGGCACTTCAGTCAACATTTGAGCTGATATATTTTGTATATCTTCCCCCACATATTTAAAAACGGTGAGCAATCTTTCTCAACTTTGGATTAAGAATTACAGAGAGATTTTAAGTATGAAATTATCCACTGCCTGATGTCATCTGGAGGACACTGACCCCTTGTTGTGTTAGTTAAAGCTCAATGAAACGATGTAGATAAAAAAAAAGCATCAGTCAAAGCCTCGGTGATGGATGCTGCTGGAAAAATATTGCTGTCTTATATACTTAAAAGTGTGACCAGGATTGTAAAATAATTCAATTCAAACCTAATATCCAATGAACTAAAGACCCTAACAAAAATCATTATTCAGGAATCAGGAATTCAGGAATTACCCACAAGGGAAGGATCAAATAGTATATAGGTGAAGCGTCTGTCAAATCTCCCTTTAAGTATCAAAACTTAGCTTTGTATCTAGTATTCAAGTCCGCTTTCTTTCTTACTCCCTTGGCTATTCTGGGTGCTACCCTCCCTGCCATAACGTCCCTATATTGGCCTCTTGTTTTCAGAGTCTCTTTCCCATCTCTGTGCAGTGAGGCCTCCGCCCTGCCTGCCTCACTGTGCTCTGGCTCCTCAGACGCAGCTCACAGGAGGGACAGGCACAAGTACTGATCTGATCTCGACTGGACGAGGTGTCTTGTGGGTGTGGTGCACGTGCCTTAGCGGGCATTTGTGTCTCCTGTCCTGTCTTATTGTACATGTCTTTATGTATACACAGAGGCTTTGTGTGTGTGTGTGTGGTTCTGTGTGTATGTGTGTACTGTGTGTGCTTCAAATTACAGTGCTGAAAATACCCCTCATAGTTTTGGGCCAGCGCTGGCCGTAGAGCTGTCGATCTGTGGTCGCTGGAAGAGGAGGGAGACAGGAAAAGGGAATAGTTTTCTGGACTTGGGGGCCAGATTCCTCCTTTTCAGCTCAGGCTTCTGCTGCTTTGGGTGAAATTAGAGAGGACCACGGGCTGGAATGGGTTTGGACCTGAGGAGGGAACGCTGGGCAGGGCCAAGGAAAAGCACAGCGGTTTCACTGCTATAGGTGGCTGTGAGCAGCCACTCATACCATCTTTTATATCCCGCCGTAAAATAGACAGACAGAACTCCCTGGTAGGTGTGTGTGTGTGTGTCTGTGTGTGTCTATGCTCGGATTTCTCATAACAGGCAGAATAAACTGCATTCATGCATCTGTGTGCCTTTGTATTCTTATGTTTGGGAGTGTGTGTGTGTGTGTGTGGGCGCGCCGCACCGCACGTGTGTGCGCGTGTGTGTGCCCATGATCAGATTTCTCATTACAGGCAGAATAAACTACCAGCGGGCACGGTGAGCTTAGTATGTGTGTGTGGACTCTGGCAGGCAGTACAATGAAGCTCTGTGACTGCTGCAGAGGAGTTTAGTTTGTATCGTAATATGTAGACCCAGAGGGAAAGCCATGGAGGAGGAGGAGGAGAGAGGTTGAGAGACACATGAGGTGAAATGGAAGGACTTAATTTGGACTTTTATGTGTCTTAATATACTGCTGCTTTGATGCCTTTATCTTCACTCATTCTCTTTGTGTATCTGAACCATGCACAAAAAAAGAGGAATAAGTGGTTAATCGCCTGTAGTGTATTGTCTTCCACCTGGTAAGTGTCGCTGTCCCATGGTTTTGATGTCAAAGGGGCCGGCGCTCTTGTCCCTGCGGACTCAAACAGCTGACCTCACCGACAGGCATGAAGGAAAGACAGGCTGATCACACCAGATCTCCTGAGCCACACAGTGACTCAGATGAGACTGCGCAGTCACTTAGCTTTACACCCGTCTGTGTCACTTAGTTTTCCACATACAAACATGATCTGCAGCTGGCGCTGAGCTTTGACTTCCCGCTGGGGGGGATGCAGGCTAAAAGACGAATTTCTAGTACCACAAAAAAATGTTTATCAGACGATCAGATGTAGATGTAGAGATTCTATCCGCAGCCTCAAAAATGCTCACTATCCTGTTTTCCCAACAAATCATTTCTTCTCACAGACTCTGTCAGCGCTTGCCAGAGAATGAGATTTTGATACTTCCTCCAGAATAAAACATGTTTAGAGTTCGGAGAATGTCTAATACTAACACCACAGGGATATGGAGTCAACATTGTAAAATGTGAAATATAACGTCCATAAAGCACCGCAGCTCATTCCAAGAATATGTCAAAGCCTTACACAGAGGCTAAGCTCCAAATTCCAGCTATATAAGCTACATAATTTAGCCTAAAACCAAGGAATCAACCAAGCACACGCTTCTGCATTTTAAAAACTATTTCTTGATATACCCAATCATGCTGTTTGCTGGAACAAGCCGATTAGTGTTAACACTTTAGTGGGCAGTCTATTATAGCAACCTCGTCTACTGTTTCTTGGATGTTTAGTGTTGTCTGAAAACACGCAGGTTTTTAGTGCTGAATCTGGGGCCAACATCTATTTCTCTCTCCTAATGTAAACATGTCATTGCAGAAATATTCCTGTGTATACTCTGCAGCAGTGCGCTCCTCCTCACGAGCATTTTCACCTCCCTAGTAAAAGGGTGAGTGCATAAATGGCACTGTTTAACACAGTGGTACAAGATAACGTAGATAGGTGCCAATAAACAGTTAATATGATGCTGTCAGGGGGATTGATGATTGGGAGAAATTTAGGTTTTTTGTTGTTTTTACCCCACATAGCGAGATCACGATACACTCAGCTGAGTTATATTGAGCAGGAAAGACTCCTGGCAAATAATGTCTTTAGTTCTGTTAAAGGGTCAAGCTGCCAAATAGCAGGTTGATCTCCATGTAACCAACGTAATCCCTGCGACCTTTGACCCCCCCACTCCCCCCAGGGCTGATGTCTTACCTTTATGTAGCCTCTCATCAAGCAGGACTTGCACTGACACTTCAACCCGCGTCATGCTGGATCAAAAAGGCATTAATTCATATGATAACCTACCTCAGATGAGATCACTGTTGCAGGTGTATTGCTGCTTTAAAATACGTGCAGACATAATTCTACTTGGCCCCGTCCACCTCACCTGTCTCTGTAGGTTACGTCTTGTACCCCCACCCTTCTCTCTCTGCCTCTCCATGCCCTCTCTCACCCCGCTGTCTTTACTCCTGTGGTATGTCTCTCTCTGTATGCTCTCCCCTTCACCCCCATGCCTAGTGCCCTACGCCTGTGTCTTTCTCCATTGGACCCTGCTGGGTTCAGGGCCTGCTAATAGCCAGTGGTTAATTCGGCCCAGATGTTGACCCCCCCTCTCCCATCCCCCCTCTCTCTCTCTCTCTCCCTCTCTCTTTCTTCTCTTCTCTCCTTCTCTCGCTCCATCCTCTCAGCTCCCTGTGTTACTGGCAGCCCCGTGCCAGTGTTAGTTATGGTTTGAGGGAATCTGGCTAGGCCAAAAAGGAATCTTTCCTAATGAGGGGACAGGATTTTTTGGTGTCCCGGATAGCCCCTCAATGCAGTGGCATATCATCTGGTTATTCCATTTACTGCACTGGAGTCAGTTTCAATTAAGATTCATTCATGGATGCCTAGTTTTTTTTATGGCTTTGCTGCTCAGCGTGTGCTTATTTTCTAAGTAAACTAGGAGACAATCTTACTTTGGGTTTGGTTCGGTGTCATATTTGAATGAAGTTTTGTGTGTTTGTCTAGTAAACAGAAGGATGAGTTAATGAATGTAGGTTGTTCTGGTTACTGGAGAGACTTGCTGGAGAGGGAGGTGAGAGGGTCAAGGAGTACAGGGCTGAAGGAGACGGGAATTTTGGGGATGGGATTCAGGGGGTGAAGGGGTTTGAGCTGCTTTAGCTAATGAACAGGGTTTTCTCTGTGTGTGTGTGTGTGTGTGTGTGTGTGTGAGAGAGAGAGTGTGTGTTCTGGGGGGGGGGTAGGGTGGGGTGCTGAAGTGTTCTTTTGGAGAGAGAGGGTAAGGGTGTGTGCCAGCTGGCAGCGACGGAGCGCTTTGCTCACATGTGTGTGTTGTTTGTGAGCGGAGGCCTCATTAGCGCGCTGGCTGCCCTGGGACTCTTAGTTTCCAACTAATTAAGGCCCTACGCACACATGTGGGTGACACCTGGAGCCAAAATGGCCGACGGTTAGTGCATTCTCCCGCTGCATCCTGGGAGTGAGGATTCGCCATCATTGGAATTGGTGCAATCCTACAGCTGTCAAGTCATTTGTTATCAGAATCTTCCTGCAATTTATCAAGAGTTGAGGGATGAGGGGGGGGAAATATTGAGAGATTGAGCTAAGAAATAATGATTGCCACTTGTTTAATGAGGTCAGTTCACATGTGAATCACTTGTTTACGGTTTGGGAAGTTCCTGTCATCATTTTTGAGAGAGAGAGAAAGCTTCCTTTGGCTGATTTGGTGTAAGAGATGAATTACATCAACGACATCAGCGCTTCCCAAATCATCACAATTTCAGCATCTCACGACTCATCTGTGATTTAACCTCAGTTTGCACTCTTTATCTGTATTACAGTATTTTCAGTAAATGCAATATGGCTTTAATTATCCTCTGCACTACTTTGCTGTATATCATTCATTTCATATAAAACAGCAAATTGTTTCACTGTCTTAGCTTCGCCCTTGGCTAAAGTCTGCTGGTCCTGGAGGTATTACAAGAGCAGGCAGGGCCCGTTTTCCTCCCATCAGTCTTTCCACAGCCGGACCAGAGGGGTGAGGTGTGACTGGGCCTGCTGTTGATCTTCTCTCCCCTGTGTTGTGTTGCTAATGAGCCATTACTGGGAAAGTTTATTTGTTAAGTGTGTGGTTTTGGGGCATGCAAGTAGCCAATGGCAGCAGGCACTGTTTGTATGTGAAATGATGTTTGTGCTAAGTGTATGGATTCTGTGGGTTTGTGTGTGTCGACTCTCTTAAGGTCATCAGGCTGAGTTAAATACACAGACTTTGTTTGTGCATACAGTGAGTGAGTGACACACACACACACACACACACACACACACACACACGCACACATGCACACGGACATTTTCTTTCCACAGAATGTGACTTTCCTTAGAATCGGACTTTGATATCAATCATGGTCATGGTAAACAGATCTTGACGGCAAGTGGAATACCAAGCCGCTCAGGGAGTTGACCTGTCAGAAGAGATCTACATAAAGGCCCCAGAGTGGAGCTCAGAGGTAGGCCACAGGACGGAGCTGGGAGCAAGGCCCCAGGACGCAGCTGAGACCAACCTCGGAGAGCCCTAAGGGAAATAAAGTGCAGTGTGAGCTACGTCCGTGGCTGGGCTAGCCGACCTAACATTGACCAAACACTGGTGCTATTTCAATTACCTTGGCCAGCCAGTGTACCTAGTGTACCTCAGCCTCTGTTTTCTCCAGATGCTAGGCTAATCATACTGGTGGTTAACTAGCAGGTCAGACAGTGGCGCTGCACATGTGAGGTGAGACTTCTCAGAC
Organism: Centroberyx gerrardi; assembly: GCF_048128805.1. Lineage (NCBI taxonomy): Eukaryota > Metazoa > Chordata > Actinopteri > Beryciformes > Berycidae > Centroberyx > Centroberyx gerrardi. The sequence continues at coordinate 18,509,373 of NC_136003.1, read as the reverse complement.
AAGCTTGTGAAACTCATATGGCCCCCTAATTCACACAGTGGTGGTCCTTTGTTATTGGACTTCTAGTCTAGTGTGCATGTGTGTGTGTATGTGTGTGTGTGTGTCTGTGTGTGTGTTTGTACCTCTTTTCTTGGGAGAACCAGTTTGAGTTTTAGACTATCGCAGTGACGACATTTTTGTGAAGTGAGGTCATTTTGGCCGGCCCTCACTTCTTAAAGGGGCTATTTTTGGGTGAGGACTTGCGATTAGGTTTAGTTTAGGGTAAGAATTAAGGTTAGGCATGTATGGAAGGTGCTCACAAGAAGTACAGAGATACGTGTGTGTTTGTGAAGTGGTGAGTTGTCTAGACACCATACATTCTTCTGTTATTGTACTCTTTATTCTTCTCTTTTCTGCTGTGGTCTGGTTGGGCAGTGGTGTCACCACGTGTGCGGGTAATTTTATCCAGGGATGCTTGTTTTAGCACCACTCAACACGTACGGTGGTGAGCGCCGCAGAACACAAAGATCCGAAGGTCCGGTTTTGACGGCCCCATGAAAATAACCGCCAATGTAGTGTCTGTCAGGGGTTATTTTAGAGGAATGCACTGTAGCCCAGTGCAGCTGCCATCTACCACAGGATATTAAGAATAGGGCACAGGTGTGCATACCTGCATTGGTGGTGAATGTTTTGCTTATTTGGGGCCAGACAATGAGAAGTATTCTTTCACATAATGAGCTCCTATCCTGGGAAGCATTTGAGCATAGGGGGCCCTCAAATCTGGCTCACACATGTCTTGCAAATGCTAGCCCCTCTCTCCAACAAAGGCCAAATTAGCTCATCTCTTACTAATTGAGCTTCTTAAGACAAGAGGTCCTGCAACAATTTGTGGTTTCACGCAAGAGCTAAACAGAGGTTCTCCCTGAGTGGCGTTGTTGAGTGTTGGGGTAAAGTTAGCTTTGGAGGGTCTGTCATGGTTGGCAATGTTCTGCAGAGCAGTGTGAGCAGAGGCGGGAGATTGAGCTGTTTGTTAGCACAGTGTAGATGAGGTGATTAATCAAGCTGTCAGTCAGCCGCCCCGTGCTCTGGTGCTGAACGTCTGCCATGGGTCAACACTGGGGCTGTGGGCATTGAAATGATACCCAGTGTTAAAAGGATAAAAGCCTCAGCGTGTTTAATTACGCACTAAAGTTATTATCTCATTGCACATGTATGCCCATTTAGGTTAACACCTGCTGTAATTATACGCACATTAACTTTGTTTGCCTACCATTTGCTACAAAATTTTGCTTTGACAATATGAACTCTTGAACTCCTCAACTCCTCCAAGCTGATGCAGGAGCGCTCCAATATCATATTTTGATTACAGCAAACAAATTGTGGATTAAACAGGATTGTAAAACAAAAGAATAACCCCCTGTATTTACACAAGGAGAAGGATTCAATGCTTATACAAATATGACATACACATGACATGCCTTGCACACATGTGCCTCCCGAGTGAAACCCACTGTGCAGAATCCAGGCCTCTATACAATGTGCGGGGGTACTTTGAAGATGTGAAGCCTCTGTGATGTGGTTTCGGAGAGGGACTAAAGCCAGCTAACCGTATCCGTCACAACTATGAAAGAGCTGTAAATGACAACAGGCATTCTAGGGCTGGGTCAGGCTGCAGGGACTGAGGGGTTTCATGGAGTCTCCAGCAGTGTGGCCATGATTAGCTGTGTGTTGCATGCTCCTGCTTTGTCTACCATACCCTCTCTTCACAGGAACCCCCCCCCCAAAGAATCATCTCTTTGTTTTTACGGCGCAGGTCTGGTGTGCAGATTCTCATCTCACCAGGTTTCAGAGTTCTTGCTGTTGTCAGCAGCATCATTCCTTCCTCTGTCATTATCGTCCTATCCTGCCCCATGGATCTCTCATTGGATTCAAAGGACCAAGCCACCAAGTGCATCTCTAGAATATTCATAGCTTGAACGTCAACCACAATAACCATCAAAAACCTTGGAGATCACCAAACGACTACACACTTGAAATCTCATCTGGCTCTCTAGTGCTTCTTTTGGACTAAAAACCCAGGATTCATGCAATTCAATGGTCCTGTTAATCATGTTAGTTCCTGGAAACGACTAGTTCTGTCCGGTATTCCGATCCAGACCAACCTCTGTGACCTCGGGTAGTTTTCCGAGAGGGAGGCTCCTGCCAGTAGGCACACTACAGTTGGTGCCAGTCCCCCCACAGTGTGGTGTGACTTGGTCCAATCTGTTGTCCCCAGGCCCCAGAGAGGGGTGACCACAGCCCAGGCTGGTTGAGTTGGCTGGCTGGATCCCCGTCTGTGGCCACACGGCCCAATTAGCACCGCGGCTCAATAATCACAGCCCTTCTACCACTTCAGTGTTTCATTTCACTTAGCACGGCAGTTAAACTGATTTGTAGGCCTGGACCAAATATCACAATGCGACTGTGCCTTGTTGCACCCAAAACCTTTTTTTTTTTTTTTTTTTTTAAATTAGGGAGGCCCAAGAGTGGAGTTTGGGAAACAGCTTATGAAGTGCTGAAGATCCCCAAATGTGAGATTCATAACGTGTCTGGTATGATGCATCCTGTTAGATAACAGCATAGCCAATGGAATTGAGGGATAATATAGTTCCCATAATTCCCCTCTGACACCACTGGAGGTGAACTGCCACTGGTTCCGGAGTATGAAAATGTATCTCTCGTCTCCCTTCAAGCATATTTTTTTAGGCAGATGACCTGTTCCTCCCCGCAGTCATCCAAAATAAGCAGAATGAAAAACAAGTGCTCCTTGGCTCGATCTTTTGTGAGTGATTGTGAGTGAGTAGAAAGCAACCTGCACCGGCTGTCCGGCTGGCTAATGGTTTTTACACCCTTCCAGTCTCCTCAACAAATACACATGCTGGATAAGATTACTCCTTCACCACCAAAGAACGGCTGTGACCGGACATACGGCACTCGCAATGCGTGATATGTGCTTTTTGGCCGCACACGTGTGTACTCACCTCCGTGGATCATTGTCACCTGACACTTGTCCCGGAAACATCCGCTTTTAAAAGATTCCTTTACCATAGACAAACCGTGGCCTTTTGAGATGTGCCTGGTGAACTGTGGCTGCACGGGGAACACACAGAATAGAGCTGCGACTGTGTCTTAATCTGCCATGTAGGCAACAAGGGAGATGTCTGAAGAGGGTTTATATCTTTACAGTCCTATCCCACCATTACAGCTAAGTGTAGATGGGGATGGATGGGAATGTGAATGTGATGGATGGGGGAGCAGGGAAGGGGGCAATGATGCATGATGAAAATTGTACATAAAACGTTGACAATACACCCCACTTAACTTAAATGGAAAAGAATAAAGTATGAAAATGTGTGAGTTTAAACGGTAAAGAGAGAACGGAGCCTCCAGCAAACAAATGAGTGCAGCAGCAGTGGAGGTATGGTAGTGCAGTGCCAGCTACTGAAAGCCTACACCGGTGAGAAAGCAGGGCCTCCTGACTCGTGCAGCTCAGCACGGACGCTACCGGAGCGCCTGTATATGCAACTTCCATTTTCCCTGCCTGTATTTTTAGCCACTCGTGGACAAACCGCACGGCCTATACTCAACACAGCCCACGAATCAGCTCTCTAACCTCTAACTCTAGCCCTTCTTATCTCTCTTTCGCCGCATCTTTCCCTCTATCTAGCTCCGCCTTCTCCGTTCTCTCCCTCTTTACCTCTCTAGTCTACTATCTAAAAGAGAATCGATCTTCTTCTTCTTAACCCCCCCCCCCCTTCTCTCCCTCTACGTCTTTTTCCCCTCTTGCTTTATTTTTCCACTGGGTCAAATGATTCTGAGGGCCAGTATTTTTCCTGCCCTCCGAAAACACGCGGTGACGTCTTTGCGGCGGGCGGTCGAGTGGCGATCAATCTCTCGCAAAGTCCCATGGTGCGCCGAAACTGAGCCAGCTGTCAGTCATGCAGTGCAGAAACCTGTAATTGGTGATACAGAGGACTTCCCCACTAATTCCATAACACTCTTATAGTGTCATAGATGTGTGTAAATATGGACTGTGGCTGAAGCAAAATTCTGCCTAGTTAAGGGAGAAATGTAGCTTCCACTGGCCATTTAACCTGTTAAGGTTTGATTTCAAATATGTATTTTTTTTCTGAAGCATAAAGTGAAACTGTAATAACACTCATGACAGTGTTGCACCTGCTATGTTATAAGGAAAACATTTGTCGTATGACATATAGTGTTTGATGAGTGGGTGTGTGTGGGCAGAAATTGAGGAAATCCCCCTGATCTCCCCATAAGATTTAGGTTTCTTGTGTGTAAAACCAAGGACACAGTATTCTCCTCTTCTCCACTATCTACTACATTTGTCCATTCTCTATCCATCCCCGTGTCTTATCTCTATCGCTCCGTGCTTATTCCTATAAAGGCTAAGAAGAGACTGTAGGGAAAGAAGAGAAAAGGAACTGAAACAACTGGTGTAGGGGAAAAGACTTCTGGATAGCCCATTCACGCTGGATACTATATTTAACCAGGGATCAGTCCAGCCAGTATCACTATTCCCTCTCCCTGGGCCTCGGGTCTTGCCTGGGGTCTGGAGAGTAGACCTGGCCCACAGCCTCGCTCATTGTCCCTCTGGCTCACATCACAGCTAGCTTTTACTACGCAGTGCTTTTCATTTGCTGACGCTAAGGAAATCAGACGGGGGAAAGAATGGCTGTAGACAAGTATGAAAAAAGGGGATGATGGCAGTAACAGACTATGAGGTGAATCAGCAGAAGTCTGACTTAGATGTGAAATTTGTATTTGCACATTGCCTATTAGAAGTTAGTATTTTATTATTACAAATAGAGATTTGTGCTAATATTGCATGTATAAGCTGTCAGTGGTGTGTGTGGGTGAGTCAGGGTGGGATGACCCCCTCATGTCAGGAGGGTCACTTCACTGATCCTTGCTGTTGCAGCTGCACCTAAGGATTTACTCGGTGTTGTCATTCCCGTAGATTACACTCCCTGCCCAGCTTTTGACCTCGCACATTCATTTTAATCTTCACGAAGGCAGAGAGAGCGAGGGAAGGAGAAGTATGGAAAAATAGAGAAAGGTTTGTGGCTTCTGGAGTTTTTGGAGAAATGAGTGAAATGTAAGATGGTTCCAATTAACAGTGAAAAAGAGCGGTGGTAGGCGGCAGAGGAAATGAAAGAATAAAATGGCTGGTTTGATTTCCATCTTCTACCCCCATTCCTCCTCTTTTCCCCCTGCTCTTCCCCTTCTGTCCTATTTCTAGAAGCCGGCCTGCTTCTGTAAAGTCAGAGTTACATTCGAGGTAGTCAATCCTGACTCAGAATCACTGCTTAAATGGGCCATGAAAACAGAGCAGGATGAAGAAAACCTAGTAATTGCTGAAAAGCCTAATTAGCCGTAGATGAAAAGACAGGGAGGGAGTGTGTTTCGGGGGGTGATGAAAAGAACAAGGCAACAGTTATTGATTAGAGGAGGGGAAACTAAAGGAAAAGAAGGATGGGCCCATTAACAGAGTGGAAAGAGAGCGAGGGGGGGATAAATGAGGAGCAGGTTGAAGGGATGAGTGGCTGCAGCTGGGGTATATATGGTGTCACGTTGTCTGTTACACTCTACGCAGCACAGCAGGGACAGGGATTGGGGAAAATCCCACAATCACGCTCTTCTGTTACCTCAGACCTGAGTTAAGGCAATGCAGGAAGACAAAAATACTGTAAAAAATGTCCATCTTAACAATTTAGTAAGTCCTACAGTCATATTTTTTGTCAAAACGAGTTATAAACTGCCAATAGGCTGAGATAATTTCACTTGTTTCTCTTGCAAGTTTGACTTGTTTTAACACTTTTCTAGAATCAAGTATCAGCGTCTTAAAGTAAAGCAGATCATTCCGCTAGTATCAAGATCATTATTCAAGACAATTATTAAAACCAGTCAAACTGCATTGGACACAAGTGAAACTATCTAACCCCACTGGCAGATTTTTCCACTCGTTTTAAGAAAAAATATGGTTGTAAGACTCAAT
>NC_136003.1:18405839-18500839 GCF_048128805.1 Centroberyx gerrardi | reverse complement strand
CAAAATCGTCAGTTTTCCTAGTTTGGTCAGACTGGCAGCTCTGCATTGTATTGCCCCTGGAAGGAAATCAGCCAGCCGTGGCAGTGAGAAGTATGAACAGCTTAGTGGCAATGAATTCTCTCCATGTCTGTTTATTCCACGCTGGCTTTAGCCTTCCTCCTTCCCCCTCTCTTTTCTGATCTATCGCTTTTCGGGGTCTTCGTTTACTCTGGATCTCTCCCATACATCTGGGCTATTTTTCATCTGACAAATATGAGTTCACTTACCTGTACAAGGCATTCCGTCTGACTCCAGGCTGAAAAATGACCTTTAGTCACGACTTAAGTGTTTATTCAACCCAGGACTTATTATCAACTCTCTGTCTGTGCTTTGGTAGCGTTAACTTCAGAAACCTGTTTTAGAGCCAGGTCAGTAGAAGGTTCACTAATCTCCCTTGGTGGATATGGCTATCGGGGAGCGCACCAGGAGCCAGAAGACATCTGTGTAACATACAGATGGTGTCAGGCAAAAAAAAATGGCACACATAAAGACATATCATCCCTCAGAGAAGTGCACATCGGAGTATTTCCTTTTTAAAACCGTGATATTTATGTCGGCACATGCTCTCAGCATATGTAGCAATGTCAGGTCGCTTCACAGTTGAGTGTGATAAATTTAGCCGGAACCTCCAGTGTGGCCCATAGGCACACACGCTCATATGTGCGGTTATGATTTATAGTTTTTTATGCTCCATTGACGGAAATGGTTCCAGCGGAGGCTTATAAGGATGTCTTGGGCTAAGCCGTGCATTAAGCAGTCTGTATCCCTTTGTTTCTCTACTGTTAACTTGTACAGTGACTTGTGCTGTGGCCCATGGGGGAGGGAGAGGACTTTTTAGGATTCCATTCCATTGAAATCAATAAAACATCCGCTCCAGTGCTAATAATTACCACCCTTATCCTCCGCCTCCTCCCTGTCCTAACTCCTAGCTGCACCCTGAGCAAACTAGAATCTGTCATTTCTACACACTGAATTAACTGGTAACCAACCACATCTTACGTCTTCTGTGTAAATGGTTGAAGGGTTTTGCCCCCCTTCGAATAAATGTTTCAACCTGCTGTGTGTGTGTGGCTGGGTAGGGAGGGTAACATCCTTTGTGTGTGTGTGCATGCATCTGCTTTGACTCTGAGCATATGTGTGTCATTTACTGTCCACATGCACCAGAGGAGGAAGCGCCATGGAGAGGATTTGGGGGAGCGACCGGCGATGAAACGTTTGATTGAGACCGCTAAAAAAAAAAAGAACCAAACCCCCTCAGCGCTCGATCCCCAAACCGCTGGGCTGGGCGTGTGGCGAGAGAGACGTCAGAGAGGAGAGGAGGGGAAGTGGGGTTTGAGTTAGACTTGATAGGGCCCACATGTGCAGAACTCTCCTCTAACTGGATTTGATGTTCTGTGTTCATCCCTATTTGTCAGACCTTTTAGGTTCAGTTGCCGATTTGACAAGTGCCTCCGGGACTCAAACATGGTCCTACAACAGTGGAGGCTGTACAGCGAGAGGCCCCGTTACTCTAGCTGTAACCTACACTGCGTGGTGTGTCCAGGAGCGCAACATGGCAGCTCAAGTTCTCTCCCCTTTTTTGTTTTTACAATTTCTCATCAGCGGTCGTTTGTTGTTGCCATGAGAATGAGGCGGCACGCTCTTTCAGGACGTTGTGAGTGTTAAGCTACAACAAACCCTCTGCCTTATTGCACGCAGCCGTCCAGTCGCGCTCCTCAGAGGGTTGGCACTGCGACAGGCGGGCCATAAAAATGACAACAGTAATTTGGGGAGACACAGCGGGCTGACGGCTCCTGTTCCATGGAAACTCCATCGCTAACCCCCGTGCCTTATGTGGAAGCTCAGTGTAACTCTAGCACTGAGTACACAGATACCAGGGGCCTCACTGAGACTGGGGCTTTGAGACATTAAGATCTATAAGTAGTTATGCCCTGACAGATAGGCTAAGTAGCATGCTTTTAAGGGTTAGGGGCTTGTGTCTTGAGTTCCTTTCTTTAAAAGGGGTCCTGCAGTAGTACATTTTTCAGAAAAGCTGTGTGAAGCCGTTGTTATTTAAGAACCACATATATTTGGCAATTGACAGTCTTGTCTTGACAGGCCATACTTGATTACAGCCCCCCACCCCCAACCCCCCCTCCATTCACGTACCGTTCCCTCTCTAAATCTCATGTTGTCTTTACAAACATGCACATTCTCTCATTTCAACACACCACAGTGTTTAGCCGTTATCCATGAAAACGTGTGTCAGTTTTAGTCGGAGACCCCCCTGTCAAATCAACCCAGCAATGCTGTTTTGACACATATTCCCCATGGAAACAGTGTAACACAGCCTCAGTGCCATAAACACACACACACATACACAATGTCACAGCTTGGTAATCTAAACTTCACTCGGGGCAGAAGTCACCTTGTCTGCTACATCAACAATAACAAGCGCTCCTTTCATGGGACAAGTCCTGTTCTGTCCAACCACGGGGATCTGTCAGAGGCACCTGGGAATAGTCCCGTCTCTCTTCCTTCCTCTCTCTGTCTTTTTCTCCTCCCTGCCAATCACTCACTCCTCACTCCCCTCGTTATCTTCGGGGGAACTCTGGGTTATGGTTAAGGTTAAGGTTCATGACAGAGACGTAGAGTTGAAGAATCCTCTATAGGACATAATTCTTTTTGTCTCTGTGCGATGCTGTCGAGAATGAGTTTGAGTTGATTTTTTTTGTGTTCTTTGTCCCACAGAGTGCCAAGAGTCTTCTGAACAACAAGGACTCACGTATCCTCTGGGCCAAAGACGACCACTTACTGACCACTGGCTTTGATATGGTGAGGAAATCCACATGCACATGTAGTTGTTGAAATAATAATAATAATAATAATAATATACTTTATTTATATAGCACAGCTTTTCTAAAACACAGTTTACAAAGTGCTTCACAGTATATGAAAAGATGTGTGTGTACAGTGTGTGTGTATGTTCAAATGCATGTGCATATGTTCACGTATGTGTGTGTGTGTACCTCAACCATGTCCCACTGTGTTTGTTTCTACCCATCCGTGTTTACAGTACTCTCACCATCATGTGTTATTGTGTGTGTAGATGCGCAGTCGGGAGGTGAGGCTGTGGGACAGCAGGAAGCTGAGCTCCTCTGTAGCCTCTGTGTCACTTGGCTCTTCCAGCGGGTGAGTACTGCATTAGTCTGCAACCACTGCCCCCCATAACTGACCTGCACAGTCATCACACTGACATTATTGCACTTGTGTGTCTGCCAGTGAGAGAGAGAGAGAGAAAGAGAGAGCGTGTCATGTGTTACAGTACAGTGTGTGTGTGTGTTCTTTGGCATGTTCAGCGTACAATATATGTGTGTGTGGCGTTTGCGCGTGCTGAATGATATATGAAGGGCCTCCGCACACTGTGAGGCTTCCCCTCTGCTGCGGCGCTGGCCGGACCTCCCAGAGCTCTGACACTGTCCCTCCACATTCCTGCCGTTTCCTGGGTCAGAGCCACACAGAGAGACTCCTATCCACTGTCCTGTCTAAGCAGGGGAAAGAGTGTGTATCTGTGTGTGTGTGTGTGCGCTCTGCATCCCTCTGTCCATAACCAGGGTGAAGGGTCAGGCAACAGCAGCAGACACACTCACACTTTCCCCCTCGCTCAGTCAGCGCCTGTCGTTTCTACTCCTGACCTCCTCCTCCTCCAGTCCCTCGCTCCTTCCGTTTATTTTTCCAAACGCGGCTGCCGAGGACCGGAGGAGAGCGGGAGCGTGGCCGGGCTCCAGAGAGGACGGGGATGGAAGGATGGAGGGAGGAAGGGAGTGGGAGGGGGCGGGGGTGAGGGTTTTCTTTGTCAGATCCAGCCCATGCATTTCAGCGCTATTATAAACAGGCTGGCGGGCCAAGTCATTCCAGACTAGAGCAGGCCAAACTTCGCCGGGCCAGGCAGCATGCTGTGGTGGATTACTGTAAAAAGGCAGAGAGGTAGCAGCACAGAGAGAGAGAGAGAGAGAGAGAGAGAGAGAGAGATTTGTGTGTTTATGTTACTGCTCTGTGGTACTGCTATGGCAGCATAGACATCACCTCTGTTCTTTGGCACAAACGATTGGGACTGCCTTGTGCCCAAATTAAGTATACACATATCTGTATGTGAGTGTGTGTGTGTGTGTGTGTGTGTGTGTGTGTGGTTGCGGTGTTGCGTTAGGAAAGCTGTGAAGATGTACTCATTTACAGTGAATGCTGTAAATTCATGTAAGTAGCGAGACCGGATTTTACTAGCCCAAGACTACCACCGAGAAGCACTCTCCGAGGAATGCCATTGTGTGTCCCTTCTCTCTTGAATCTGTGTGTGTGTGTGTGAGAGAGACGTTTAGGAGTTGACACAGCGGGGTCCTAAATAACAACCTCCACTCGCCCTCGCCCTCGCCCTCGCCCTCCCCCTCTTCCTTCTGCCACTCATCTCCATTTCCTCCGCTTCCTCTTTCATTTGAGCGAGACAGATAGTTGCCTGTCTGAGTGCCTCTTTGGAATCCATCGCCTTGTTTGGTGCCAGCATACTTTTCATGGAAATGAAGGATATCTGACGCCGCAGAAGAATTTTTTTCCTATAAAAACATATAGTGTATTTTCAACAATCCCCACAACCATCTCATACATCTCACGAACACATCAGGAATTTGGTGTCTGCTAAAAACCACCGAAAACAGTGTTAATTAGTTAATTTATTGCAAAGTGTGTCTCCCTGGTGTCTCTGCTTGTAGACAGAGGAATGTTGAAGTTTACTCTGTAGAGTCTGTAGCTGCTGTGTTGCGGGTGTGATGATGGCGCAACTAGAAGAGAATGTACCAGCAGTGTGAGGATCTCCGCCGAACTGTCCTGCTCATCTGGTGACAAGCTGTTATACATTCCTGTTACTCAGCCACCGTCTGGTTCTCTACGCGTCTCTGTCCGCACGTTCTCACATCGGCAGAAGAGATGACATATTCTTTGGATTTAGTAAACCAGTTTCATTAAAAAATAATACTGAAGGACTAGCTTTCCATTCTAGCCCAGCCCTTCAATCCCCTGTATTTTGATACTCGTTGATTTTAAAGACTGCGATTTTCCAATGGGCATAATTGCAGGGGCGTGTGCTGAACCGTGGGTCAACTGCAATAAGTCCTGTATTAAATCACTTCAATCGCCCTGAACAATCATTGTGTTCCCATTTGTAGACTGAATGGGAGTGATGTGAGTGATTGTCCTAGATGACTATCATATGCTGGGATGGTGTGTCAGAGTGCTATCATTCCCAAGGACACCTCCCCTCCAGACGGCTGCAGACCAGCGCTGATATAAAACAGATAGGCAATCAAATGACCGATGAGGCCTTGCCCTTTACCGCCATCCCTTCTCCCTTCTCCCTTCTCCCTTTTCCCTTCCTCCTCTCTCCCTCCTCACCCCACCACCTCTCCTCCTCTCTGCCCCAATATTGGCTTCCTTTTTCTTTCTACCCACTCATTTCTTTTCTGTTTTTCCTTGTTCCTCTTGGGCACGAAAAATGTCTCGGTTCAAGAATATAATGGACTGATGTTAAAATTCACTAGTATATTGTTTTGGTGTTTCTATATTTTGCTGATAATGTACTGATAAAATCAAAGCAAAAACAATGAGATTTTGGTATAGTCACTGTTTTTTTGTTTTTTTTTTATAATATTGACATCTATACTAGACCTTGGGGTGGGGGAGGGGGGGTGCACCTCTATAAAGTTACAGTATATAAGTGCATTTTCAAATTTATGATTGGGTTCAAAAGCGCTATGATAAGGCTTTATGTTAGCTAACACTAAAGTAGTGAAGTGAAGTAGGGTTCCTTCCAAAGAGATATGCACTTCTCACTTTGTCACTGAAGAAAATCTTCATAAGCATGTATATCAGATACATTATTTTTCTTCCCAAACAAATACATCCTTACCATCGCCCCATTCCTCTCCCCCCACACTTCCTCTTTTGTCCTTATCCCCCATCCACCCCCTCCTCCATCCTTGTTCCTTCTATCCTTCGCCCCATACCCAAGGCCCTGTCTGTGCTCTGGACCTGAGCTGCTGCTACAGGCCCAGGCTCCATTCCTCTCTGTTAATCTCCACACTGGGACACATCCAGAACACTGTCCAGAACTAACCAGGCTTCAGGAGTTAAATTGGGGGGAAAATGTAATCGCTACTTCCCAATCATATCCATCCATGGGCTGGCCAAACGCTTTATTAAGCTAAATAGCTTCTAGACGTACTCTGCAATCAGCAAACGCAGATAACAGAAATGGCAATCTGACGCTAGGTTTGTTTTTGTTCAAAGTGCATGGCATGGGCAAGGTCAAAAACACTCACTGCTGCCGGTTGTTTAGTCATTCTTATCTTTTTTTAGCAATATCCTATAATAGAGCTGGGGGATGGAGGCTTGTGTCTGTAGACTTGGGCCTCCATCCACTAAAACAAGTCACTCTTCATTCAATATTTCACTCTGTGTGTAGTTTGTTAGACAGTAGCACTATATTATCATTCAGCTTGTTCCCTTAGGCAGCAGCATGTCCTCATGTTCCCTTTGGCCTTCAGGGCTCTTGCTCTTTGTCTCTGGTTTGTTATCATGGTGGGTTTTCTGTGGAGAATTTCCTATTAAAGCAGCATTGCCTCAGTGCATATCTCTTGTTTATGACAAAGTGGCTCTCTGAAAGACAGACACATGCATTCAGAAATAATCATAGGGGAATTCGTCTTCCCTATTCTCTGCACTTGATAGATTGAACGGTACTATTGAACGAGAGCGACTGAGGAAACTCAAAGTCAAACATCCGTAGTGGGGCATTCACTCCCTGTCATTTGAGGCCTGAGGTGCATATAAAGATGGATTTGTTCTTTTTTTCTGGTCTGCTTTTAATTAAAAGGGCTGTGGTAAACATGGTGTGTAATTGGAGCAGCGAGCTGGCTTGTATCAGGTTAGCTATGCTACGTCAACAGCATTCAGTAGGACTGTTTTCTTTGGAGTGTCACAACGAAAGGAGGCCCGGAGCATGCGCCAGTAAAATGGGGTTGTGGGTGGAATATAATTTGGACGGAGAATAATAGAGGGGAAATGTTTATTTTTCGTTTGGGGTTGAAATGGAGACTGCAGAATCATGGCATGGAGGGGGGATGAGTTTGAGAGGAGTGTTTTAACTGTGTGCAGGTAGCTATTACTGCAAGCCCGTTTTCCATACAGGCTGCAGATCTGGACACCGGAGAACAACATGGATCTCTCTGTGTTGCTCTCTCCCTCATACTCTTCCCTCTATAAACCTAAATTATAATAATGAGTTTAATAGGGCCTCTAAGCCAGCTGCAATCAGTGAACTTTACAACTGGGCCCGATTGCAACCAGCTTGCCGTGTAAATGCAGGAGACGTCATGATGATTATCCAGACTCCCCCACTTTACCGTTACACACACACACACACACACACACACACATAACCTATAGGGTCATCCTGTTGATGCATGCTTGCATAGTAGCTTGTAAACTCGGCATAGAGCTGACAGGGAATTCTGAGAGGGTCATTTGGTTGGGATTCAGCGTGACGAAACTATAAAGTCGGGGAGAGTTTAGGGTTTTACCCCTTTAATTTCCCCCAGTCACTACCAATGTTCTTCTCCTCAAATACATGAACCCATTCAAGTACTCACACACATTATTCACATGAACACACACACACACACACCGCATCTTCCATTACATCTCATCATGGCAAACCTCGGGGCTGCTCTGTCTTTTTTCGGAGGTGAGGCTGATGAAAACGGATCACTGTGACCCAGTTGCCCGCCAGTATCCAGCCTGCCGATTGGAGTGGACAGAGGCCCGTCCCCGGAGAGCCGACCCCACTGTTTTCCCAACCCAGTCACGGGTTATACAAAGAACGCGCCCTCTGAGGGAAGCACTGCTGACAGACTGCGTTGTTAGCTGTGGGGTGGGGGTGGGGGGGGGGAAGGGGGTTATTGTGGTGGATGGATGAGGGTGAAGTTGGCGTGGGTGGGAGTGCCCCAGGTGTGGCACTCAGACGCACAACCCCTATTGACTCTCCCCAATCTCTCTCCGTGTGTTTGTGTACCGGGGTCGTGCCTGAGAGCAGGGCCCAGTCATCCGGTGTAATGGATCCAAACTCCCTTTAATCAGCTGGATTGGGGAGGAGAGGCCTGTGCCCCAGAAAGGAACCAGCCTTCACAGAACAGTCCCCCCTTTCTCCCATCCCGGCCCAGGCGCTCAAAATCAATCCCAGATGAAGGCTTTCCTGTGGGGATTAGGTGCAGCTGCAGCACCGCTAACCAAACCAGGCCAGAAAACGCCACAGAAAGAAGTTCTGTGTGTGTTGGTTTGAACGCCAATTTGACCTTGCTCCTTTCTCAGAGTTTCGGAGAGCAAGTGGACTTTTGTTGTTCGGCTCAGAAAATGTTTAAGGTGGATGGAGACTCTCCACTTTAGAGCCAAGGCCATGGTCAGGTGATCCTCTGGGTCAAGTTGACGGCCCAGCCCCCCCCCCCCCCCCCCAGTAGGGCTTGGGTGGGGGAGGGTCGGGGTGAAGGGGGAGATGTGACCGCACGCGCTCTGTCAGAGAACCTGAACCCTGCGTTTTGACAGTTGAAACGCGGTGTCTGGAATCTGTTAGTCATTTGGGGTTTCAGCTTGCGATTCAGTGGAGGGGGGAGTTAGGCCAGGAACGGAGGACGAAGAGGGAGGAGGGAGGTCTGAAATCCCCTCATTTTTTAAAGACATCGTCTCACTGTGGGCTTTTGTGGGCTTTTGGTGGAAACTCGTGTGCCGACCCCAACCTCCTTTTCACTCCCTAACGCCCCCTTGCAGTGGTCCTCCGTTCCCATTTCACCCCATGTGATCAACTCAAAGAGCAAAAGGTTTATTATTCCTGGCTCAACTAAGCTGTTTGAATATCCTTCAATGAACCCTCTCTTTATCCTTACCTGGCCACCTCTTTCTCTCTCTCTCTGTGACGTTCTGTCGTCTGATTCTCACTCCTCCTCCGCTCTCTCCTTCCTACACAGCAGAAACGGAGAGAAAGAGCAGAGCGTTTGAAGGTGCTGGCGTCTGGGATTCCAATTAAGTGGCTTTTTTAGAGCAAAGCCTAATGGAGCCTTCCAGCACTGGTAAAAACACGTGGAAGTATGCGGAGCGGCTGGCAGGGAATATTTAATATAATTCACAGAGGGTTTTGATTTCATCCCACAGGTATTTGCACAGCACTCCGGGGATCAGAAGGACCCTTTTGTGTGAACTCCCCACAGAAGGAAAAATAGAAACCGTTGCTCCCTTCCTCCTCCAGCTACCTCTCCTTTCCCCTCCTCCTCTTCTTCCATTTACCTTTACTATATTTTCTTTTATGGTTTGGATTATGATTTCATGCAGACTGCACTGGAGCCGATTTGTCAAGGTTCTGCTACTCTGCCTTACGTGGCAGTTTAAAACGTCTTAATGCTGTTAAGGTAATTGCTCAAATGACTCAAAACTGGAAGGCTTTTTCTGGAACCTCTCTCCAGTCTGTCTCAGTTTTGAGACGGTGTCAGACTTCACTTTCCATTCTTTAGAAAGAGAGCAGCGGGAACCGGTTGCACTTGCAGCTGCAGATATCGCTTTTCTCTAACATCTGGAAGAATGTCCTTTTTCCCCCCTTTTATTAAAATGCACTGGCAATAACATTCGGGATCTTTGCCCTACCAAAAACCTTCACACTACTTTGCACCATCCCAAGTCTGTTTCAGCACTCTTCTCCCTGCTCTGCGGGGTAGATATCCAGTAGCTGAGCCTCAGATGGAGATGTGAGGAAGGCTGGGTTGGCAGAGGACGCAGGGCTAAAGTGGAAACAGCACTGGCCATTATTCGCAACACATGGATGCAATGCTAGGAGATGAATAAACACACTGCTATTAAGTATCAGTGCAAGGGGATACTATGTGTGGAGGAGCCCCAATGGCAGGTTCAAGGAGACCTTCCAAACAAGCAGCAGCTTGTGTGAAAATTGGCGCAAGGTTGCCTCACTGTCCCATTTTTTTCTTGATTGCCCTTAGTTTCTCATACACCTCTTTCCTAGTTTTCCTTTCTCTGCATTTCATCTTTTTGCTTGAAATCTCCTTTACTGTATACCTTCTTATTCCGTTTGTCTACCATCCTTTCCCTCTCACTTTCTATTTTATGTCTTTGTACCTACCCTCTTTTTCCCCTGTCTCCCTCCCCAACCCTCATAGCATCTGTGTATTTTTAAGAGTCATGATTGTCCCTTTTGAAAGAGCCAGGAACCATGGCGCGGCAAGAGCTCCTGTTTTTAAATCATGCCTCTCTTTTGGACGCTAGTCACCTCTTGGATGGCTGCCACTTTTCTCTGCAGTGGTAGAAAGAAAGACTGAGTGATGGAGGGACGTGTGTTTCCCATTAGTAGATGGTTTCCTCTGCCCTGCACCCCCACCCACCCCAACCCTGCAGCCTGGCCCCCACCGCCGCCTCTCTGCCTGCTGCAGATTGGCAGCCTGTCACTGTGCACCTCATAGGCTTGCAAACAGTAATGGAGGTGCGGAGGGAGAGTGAGAGAGACACGGATATCGATGCACACAGACAAGCCGGACTTGCACATGCCCACATAATTCATATGCACAGACACACGGGAGAGACAGAGATGGATGGAGCCTCTTAAATTACACAGCCCAAGATAAAACCTAGATAAAATTTGTGGTAGTTCCTAACCTCCGCTGATTCGTCAACTTGAAGGGCCATTTGATCTAAAGCAGTTGAAGCTCAAACCCTGGATCGCAGATTGCCAATAGTGATGCCATAGCTAAGCTCACAATGTCTGGGCCAGTGGCTTTTCTCCTGTGTAAATGGTCTGTGTAATGTCAGTGCAGCACTCATCCACATCTGGCACAATAGCAAATCCAGCCCAACTTTCCTCCTTTTTTTAAGTGGGTTTGACTGAGCAGACTTTTCCTATCATTTAATAGAGAGAGCAGGCAAGGTGGATTGTCTGGTCATTGTTTTCTCTTTTATGATCATGTTTCCATGATAGAAACCAGTGATCCTGGGCCCATCATTGGCAGGCTCACCGCTTCGCAAGGAAACTCTAGGAAACTGAAGGAAATTCTTCATTAACGACGCGCCGTGATTGGCCGGTGGCAGGTGGGCCACATGTGCTCTTGGCTGATGTCACTTCTCATGTGGGCCCTATTTGTCTGCCCACACTGTGGAAACATGTCAGCGTCAGTGAGGCAGGAGTAATATGCCACGCTTAGTTTAATGGGAAAAGTGCTGAGGCATGCCGCTGCTCACCGTCTGTGTGTGTGGGTGTGTGTTTTTACTACATAACCGGTCATTTGACTGGATGCTCTAATGCCTCACTGTGTTGTCATTGTGTTGATGCACCAGAGGTTGAGACACACAGGTGGGCCAGACGTGTGTGTGTGTGTGTGTGTGTGTGTGTGTGTTTGTGCACATGTGGCTGAGTGGTAGGAGAATAGAGAGGCAGAGAGGGGGGAACGGACTGAACAACATCACTGCCTGTC
This sequence comes from Centroberyx gerrardi, assembly GCF_048128805.1. NCBI lineage: Eukaryota > Metazoa > Chordata > Actinopteri > Beryciformes > Berycidae > Centroberyx > Centroberyx gerrardi. The sequence continues at coordinate 18,489,254 of NC_136003.1, read as the reverse complement.
AGGCTGAGCTCGTCTCCATGGAAATGTTATGACAACAAAAGCTGTTCTGCACCTGCATGGTCTCCCTGTTGTTCTGCACAGGGTTGTGTGAGTGTGTGTGTGTGTGTGTGTGTGTGTGTGTCCACACATGTGCACTTGGCTTTAACCAGATTAAAAACTTCATCAAAATGTAATTGGCGGGAGCGTTGGGGAGGTGGTGGTGGGCAGGAAATAATTTCCCCATTGTGTGAAGAGAAAGAAAGTTAGAGGGGGAGAAGAGAAGAAAAGGTGGAGGACCCTCAGGGGGAACACCAGTCGGTCTTTAGTCTGCGTGCTCTTCAAGGAGCTCCTTTGGGCTTTCCTGGTCTTACATGGACTGAAGGTCCTCTGTATGAAGCCAGCTAACATTATTTCAGCAAGGTCAATTAGTCAGCCAGCTATTGTATGGGCGCTTTGTGCTAGGCTGGGGGGCAAGGGACTGAAGAGTGGGGGGACAAGTGGGAGGTGAAGTCTTGTAAAGGAGTTGTGAGTGTAAGACCTCCATGGTGCCTTGGCCATCTTTTGTCAAATGTTTTTTTCCTTCAGGCACAAAAGATGACAAGGAAAGCAGACATAATGATGTATGTAGTGATAATGATTGTTGACTCAGAGAAGGAAAATGTTTCAAATGTAACATTTAGTCATTTAGTGTGTTAATCTGCCATTTTGAATTAGCAGCCGTTTATAGCGCAAATAAACGCTGGTGCTTTCCCTCTTTGTTGTGTTACAGGGTAAAAATAGACCCACCAGTGTGGCTGCAAGCATGGGTGCAGGCAATCAGACCTACATGGATGATTGTGAAGGGGGTAGGGTGGGGTGAGGTGGTCTCCCATAAAGCCTATAGAGTTTCTCACCCATACCTCCCATCGCTAATGTCTCCTAACTGTGGTTGCTCTTCCAGTGCATCACCCATTAAAGTGTGTGTGGGGACACAGGGCATGAGAGATTTCAGTCCAAACTTACAATGCCATTAACCGCAGTGTAGGGGCAGTGTGATGTGTGTGTGTGTGTGTATGTGTGCGTGTGTGTGTGTGGAGGGCACATGGGGCACAGGTGTCTCTAACACAGTAGGCCAACCATGAGCTGGAGAGGCCACATTCCTAAAGGCTAGCTGGGTAGGTCACTCTGACACACACACACACACACACACATACACACATACATGTCTGGACCAGTCTGCCATTTCTGTGACTTTTTCAGCACACACAGACCATCGCCAAACAGCATTCATCATCACTCAACAGGATTTGATAGGTGGAATGACATAGACTTAACCATCCATGGAAACGGTGTCTTTCTTTACCCATGCATCCAGTAGCTGCCCATAGACAAGATATTTTAACAAGATAGCACCCATCCAACCAAAAAATATGAACTCCACTCTCCCTCCTCCTTTCTCTCTCTCTCTCTCTCTCTCTCTCTGTATATCTCTCATCTCTCAGTGAAAATGTGCCTCTCTTGGGTCGTTTTCTCTGGTTTCTTGATTTTCTTCCCGTTTTTGTGTGGCTTGCCACTTCTAGCAGCGATCTTTTTGTCATAGGTATTTTGTCACTGAAAAATACAGACACTGTCAAGCTGCTGTCGTACCCAGTTCTGTACCTACATGTTTACTGTAGTCTTTTTTCTGTGCCAATGGTTTTCTTTATATCCCAGCTGTGTGGATCGGAGCACGGAGGGTCTTGGAGTGAGGTTGAAAGCCCAACTCCTTCACAAAGCACCTTAGACAAACATATTTGACCAAAAGACCAGCTTGGAGAAAGAGAAGAGGCCCTGCTGCAGGAAAATATTTGAGGGGCCAGTTGTTCTTCAGAGGCCAAAGGGACAAAGCTGGGGTGCTGCTGGGCCTTTCACGCTGACCCGCCTGGATGCTGTTCTGGGGGAGCAGGCCTTTCATTAGCACTGGGCTGAATACAAACACAGACTTGATGGACGGATGACGATAAGGATGTATACGCACACATTTAAGCATGCACACGCAGAGGTGGGCTGTGTTTTTATAACTTTAAAAAAAGAGAAAAACTTTGTGTCCTGCTCATCTGCCATGACTCCTTTCTTCCTCCTCTTTCCCTCTGCAGTCCCCCCCCCCCCCCCCCCCCCCCTCCTCTCCCTCTCCCCACATCCCAGCCATCATGGTCCATCCATGCTCCACTGCTACTGTGAGGCTGAGGGGGGACCCACAGCTGGCCTGGCCGGTCCGCTGTACAAACTCCCTCCACTGCATAAACACACAACTCATTCTGGTCTTAGAAATGTTTCTGCTTGAGCCCACACTCCGCGCTGGTCTTCTGTCCACAGACGTCTTTACACTTTGAACACTGTGGCGTACGTCTGACCTGTCTTAGGTCACTGGCCACTGGGGCGCTTTCAGAAATGACACTCTGCTGCTCTGTTCAGTGTTGGCTTCAAAGGCCCAGTACAGTACAGTCACAGTCATCTTTGTTTATTCTGGGGTAGTGTGCGTCTGCAGGTCTCCGGTAGGTTAACACTGGCACTATTGCTCAGCCAAGGCCATTTAATGAACCAGCATGGACACACACACACACACACACAATTCTGTCCTCTCTTCAACACAGGGACTTTTTCTCTCTAAATTTATCCCTCCTTCTTTACCCTGCCTTGCATGCAATGCCATGCTCATTCCACCTTTGCTATTTTACTCTTTTTTTTGTTTTCTCTCTCTCTCTCCCTCATCTCTTCTTCCCCCCCTAGTTTGGCCCTGATGAAGGAGGGGAAGAAAGATGTTGGAAGTGGAGTGGAACCCCACTGCCTGCCAACCACACGTGGCAAAAACAGAGGCTGTTAAAAGACATGGGGCCTTCGAATAACACACGCGAACGCACACGAGCATCTCCCAACCTAAAAACCACGACTGTTGGAATAAGTCCCATATAAATAGATAGCTACCCTATGGAAGGGAGGAGAGGCTTGAGAGAGGAGAGAGAGAGAGAGAGAGAGAGAGTGAGAGACACTGACACAAAGAGAGGGACAGAAAGAAAGAGAGAGACAGACAGAAAGAGAGAAAAAGAAAAGAATGTGTTGGCTGCTGAGATGGAGTTGGCACCGGGTGTTCTGCTCCTGACCTTTCGTGGGTTTGTGTAAATTATATCCCTCACGAGGGAAAATATGTGGTGGTTGAGCTGGAGAGACCCCCCCCCCTCTCTCTCCTCTCTCCATCTCTGTCCGCTGTGTCTCTGTCTGTTGTTACGGAGCGCTCCATCCATCTTTATTTTAGACCCCCCCTCCTCTCTCTTCTCCTCTCTTCCTCTCTTTCTATTTTACTGTCTTCTTCTTTTTCTCGCTCTCTTTCTTCACTCTTTTGCTTTATTCCCCCCTTGTCATACCGTAACAACTCCATTCCCATTTTCTCCATCCATCATTTCTCTTTCCTCTATCTCAACCCTCTACTTCTCTTTATATCGCCCCCCCTCCCTCCTCTCCTTCTTTTCTCTCCTTCCCCACAGTTATGCTATTTTGTGCTGTGCATGGAGGATACATTTAGCTTGTGGTCGTTGTGGAAGTGATGGCTAGATTAGTGGGGGGGGGGGGGGGACCTGGTGGATCGCTACCTTCCCCCAGCCGCAGTGGGCTCTGTGCAGGCTGATGCAGACTTTCCACTGGGATGAACCCAGCAACTTGGGGTGCCGGCCCTGGCGCTCGGCCGGCCTGCCCACACCCCCAGGCCACAGCCCGGGCTGGCAGGCACCCACGCAGGCACGCGGCGTCAGCCTGCCCAGCGGGTGTCCCTGTTGATGTTTGTCTTGTGCGGTGATACTAAGACTAGTTTCTGGCTGTGCGATGGTGACCGTAGCACCACCCAGCCCGGGCGCCCGTGGGACACCACCCTCTCACACCAGGCAATGCCCTCTCCGACCCTGGCCAAGCCCTGGACAGTCGTGGGGTGGATGTGGCCTTTGGCATCAGTCATCGCCACTGGACCGGACAGAGGGAGGCTGTGGCTGCGGCTCTGCATAGAGCTTAGGCCGTACTTAACAATGTGTAGCTTTATGTTCTACTTAGAACAACTTCAGTACCCAGATGTTAAGTACTGCTCATTTCAAACACAGCGGAGAGTCAGCGGAGAGTTACTAGAGGCTTACACAAGCTTACTACATCTTGTCAAAATATACCACCAAGACAAATATACAGGCCTGTAACTCCATTTCCTTGCCCTTCAGATCTATAAAAGGACGTCTGTGTGCCCGTCTCTCTGTTTGGCCCTGACTGGTTGGGACGTGTAAACTGGCCCCTAATTAACCAGACGACAGCCTGTAAAAATCAGCCTTTTCCTGCTCTGCCACTCATTCACCAGCTCACTGCTAATCAGCACCCAGACACTTGTGACTGTCCAGACCCTCCCTATGGCCAGGATTAGAGGATCAACACTGTGTGTGTGTGTGTGTGTGTGTGTGTTTGTGTGTAATGGCTAGTTCTGAAACACCCCTCCCTCTGAGTGTAATGAGCAGGGAGGAATAAACAGATGTTTGTTGGCCGGGGGTTGACGGCCCATTCCTGCGGGGTCAGAGTCCACAGCCTGGGGTCAAAGGTCAGGTGGAATCGGCCCTGCGGCGGCAGGATGTTTCAGACAGCCATTATGTTTCTGCCCAGTGTGCGCGTGTGTGTTTGGGTGGGATGTGGATGTCTGTTTGGGGGAAATGGAATTAGTCTGACTGATGTGGATTACTGAAGTCAATCCTTGTGCCGGAACACTGCGGGACGGCACACTCCAAGTGTTGTCTGGAAGTACAGACACACACACACACACACACACACACACACAGGTTAACTAACTTAACTAACAGATCAGCCCCTTAAATCGTACTTGCCAGTGTCATGAAAGGAACAATTAAGTGTGACATTACGGTTGTTATTTCTATCTATGAAAACAATATGTCTGATAGCTTACAATACATACATAGCATCTAATCCATTTTAAATGTGTGGATGGGTCTCCGTCCTGTAAGAGATGTAGGTAAATTAAGCTGTCTAACACACAGACACCATGAGCTGCTATTGTGATGAAAAGGATTACAAGCTCATAATCCGTGCCTGTCGCCACCCTCCACTCAGTACACACACACACACACACACACACACACACCAATCTTCTAGAACCACTTTAAAGCACGACATGTCTGAATGATGTATTCCACACTACAGCGCCAACCTGTACATTGCTTCACGTCTGAATATCTGATGTTATTTTATTTCCACAATGTCAGACATTCCTATTCGCGCTGCCGTTGCTAGACCGGAGCCAACAATTCAAGCGGAATTTTTCTTTCACTTTACTTGGCCGTACCCATAATATGCCCACCCACATTAAAGCTTAGCTCGGCTCAGTTTGAGATTGCACAGGAGTTCCAAGCAAAGACAGATGCAGCCGCCGACACTGTCCCAGGCTGTGGAATCTGCAGATGTGTATACACAGCGCTGGCATGATGCAAGGAGAGTTTGAAAGTCCGCGCAGGATGTGTACACAGCAGTGAGTGATGAATGTCTGCTGGTGTCTTAAGGGGGGATGTATCAGAGGCCGGAATGCTTGACCCCGCGACCTTAGCTGGCTCGCTCCCTGTCGGCGCGATGCTCTGTAAGTTATGGACGTTATGCTTCTGCTGTTGTGTTTGTGGTGCGGGGTGCGACTTAAACACGTTGCCGTTCCTCTGTGAAGATGAGAAATGGGGGAAAGAAAAGGGAACTGGAGAGAGAGAGAGAGAGAGAGAGGAAAGAGAGGAAGATAGTTTCCATGACATCGCAGCCAGCCCCCATGTTGACCGGCTGGTTTGCCTCCTGTTGAAAGGGGTAACGCATGAGCACATGAGAGATTGTTTTCTTGTCTTAATCAGTATTTCCTGTAGATTTTGTTGTAGATGTAGGGGATTTGGGGTAGTAATTTTGGTTCTGAAACCCAAATTCACACCCAGCCCCATTCCAGGATCAGTTCCAGTAGGGGTTACAGATTAGGAATGGCTCTTATTTGGATATTTATATCATGATGTAAATGCTGTAATTACAGTTGTAATTGTTCTGGTTTTTTTGGGTAGGCAAAGCAGTGAGGCCAGACGATGAATTTACACTGTATTTCCATTTTTTTTAGCTGTGGGGGCAATTATGCAGCTGGTGGAGCCACCGCAGCTAAATTAATGTCCAGGAAATACTGTCTTAATAGAATGCTGGGTCTCTCCAACTGAGCAGCTGCCTGCTTGGCCTGAACTTAATACTACATTACCTTTTACAACATAGAACAACCATAGACCCCTCCTTTTACCCTTATTTGGAGTGCAAGGGTGTGTGTGTGTGTGTGTGTGTGTGTGTGTGTGTGTGTGTGTGTGTGTGTGTGTGTGTGTGTGTGTGTGTGTGTGTGTGTGTGTGTGTGTATGTATGTTCCCTCCACTGATCCAGCTCTGAGATGAGATAATAGGCTGTGTATTATTGTTTCATCAGCGAGGGTGACTCTGCAGAGCAGGCTGTGTTTTGGGTCGGGATCATCCACTCCTGCTGTAACCCCCCTAGAGTCACATTCATCAACACGCTTTATTGCCTCAGTCGTGGAGCTGGAAGCTCACATGCACGTGCGTATGCGTGCATGCGCAAGTGTGTGTGTGTGTGGGGTGCATGGGCGGATGTGCATGTGTGTGTGGCCCCTTGTGGTGACAAGTTAGACATAATTGACATAATTAGATTATACATCCCATGGTTGTTTTTAATGTGTCAGTGTGTGTTGTCATGGGAGGGTGATGACTGGTCTTCATTTCATACTATTCTCTTCCAAACACAGCAGTACATGGCAGATGAACAGACAGCAAAGACAGTGATACTCAGTGATATGAAATTGTGATTATGGATTTCACTCAAAAGACTTCTAATGGGGTTTTTTTTTATTTTTTTTTATGCAGACACTCTTATACCATATTCAAAGGTCTGGGGCAGCAGGCTGATAATTAAAATCTGATCTAAATTCATTGCATTTGTGTTTGCCTGCAGTATGTATGTCTGTAAATAGTACAGTGTGTATTTGAGAGACAGAGGTTCTTTTGGTGGTCTCTTAGCATGACCTCAGGCTAGGAGTTAAGTATAATTACAGTGAAATAAATATGGCTGGTAATTTCTCTCCCCTTTCTTTCTTTTCTATTTTCTCTCTCACTCTGTCTTTGCTGTGCCGTCTTCTGCTCTTCTCATCTACTCCTCCTCTACTCCTCCTCCATGCCATCGTTTGCCCCTCTAGGATAAATCTCAGTGTGCATTCTGTGGTAGAGGCTATGTGTGTTTGTCCCTGACACACATACGGATGCCAATAGTTGGGCTCTTATTTCTAAGGTCACTGAGGTTTAATTTTGAGCAAAATCTGTTTTTTTGTGCGTCCACACCTGTCACTTAACGCGTCTTGGCTTTATTGGACGACAGTCGCATTGAAACGTCAACTGTCACTGTAGCCTCAGTTCTGTTGCACTGAGGGTTGATTTTGAAACACACCAGAAACGATGACAGCTCCCGGTTATTGTCTTGTTTTCCTGTTTCTGTTGTCTGGGGATGGTTTTGGTTGGAAGTGTTGAGGTTTGGGATCCTGAAGAAGAAAGGACTGTATGAAAGCCTGCGGCCAGCCAGACACTAGTGCGACAATTGAGCCCCTAGCTAACCCCTGGTGTTTCTAACCACTAGCCCCAAGACCAGCTGCTCCGAACCGGCCCGGGCCTTCTTCTCTTCTCATCACAGCTGTTTTCTTGCAAGGGGCATGTGAGGTGAGGAACCTTGCTCAAGGCTAGCTGTAAAGCCTCACACATCCAGACCTCTCCGCACTCATCCCAGTGAGACCTTTTTAAAAGTAGGTTATTTTGGCACTCCGTCTCTCTATTTGGCATTGAAATCACTGCCTCATTTAATCAACTCAAGTGAATTTTACATAGGAATTTAATTATTCTCATCTCTGAATTAGAGATCTGCATCAAAACGGTTCTGCAAGGTTTTCTTGAGGACAGTTGGGTGAAGTGGTACATTCCTAAATGGGACCACACCTCTTAATGCTGGAAGCAAGGGTGCTGCTGTAAGGTATCAACCAGTGTGATGATTTTTGTCCCCTTGTACTGATTTGACTGATTTTAGCTTTATCTGTAATTCAGCGACAGGCTGGCCAAGAAATTGTGTCTTGCCAGCCAGTTACACCAGAGAGAACATATGCTTACTATAGAATAAATGGTTCAAATTAGTTTCAGTGATAGCCATAAGCTTGAGTCATGAGTCTCATCTGCCAGTAGAATTTAATGGAGCTTATCTGGATTCTACAGTCTCTATTGGCACGCCTGATTATGGAAACAGTTTTTATGAATTTGCGTTATTATTTTACCCCCTCCCTAACCCCTCTCACCCCCAGCGAACCCCCTCTCTCTCTCCTCCTCCTGCCTTCTCCCCTCTTCATTAATACCACATTTCTCCCTTTGCTTCGTTTTTTTTTTTCTGAATAAATAAAATTCCCCCGCCCACTGTCCCTCCATTCCTTTGAAATGAGTAGCACATTTGGGTTTCGTTCCAGGGGTGACAGGCGGTTCTGTTTAGGTACTCTTTAATTCCAGGGCTGACTCTTGGAAGCACACGCGCACACACACACACACACACACACACACACACACACACACACACACACACACACACGCAACACCTCCACCACCGCCCCCTCTCAGTACCTCTCAGCAGCGTATTTCCAAAGAGGGAAAGCTTTTCAGCGCATGTAGCCCTCCTTGGACTCAGCCGATTGCAGCACCCCTCCACCCCTCCACCCCCACATTTCATCATCTTGCCGTCCCTCCCTGTTTCTCATTAATTTCATCTGATTCTTTCCATCCATTCCCTCTGATCTCCTTCTTGATAGATTTGATTATCTCGCTCCGTTTCTGGTTTCCTCATTTCTGTTAATTTTGCTTTGACTCCCTCAATACCTTGTGGTTGTAAAGTGCTCGACTTCTTTCTTTCCTAATCATAGACCCATATTTTCCGGAGTTTATACCCTTCATATATCCCATTTATACCTGCCGAGCCAGCCCATGTCGGCCCACTCCAGTAAGCAAAGTTATGGAGGGACAGTGTGTATTCTGCTGAGAGGAGAGAAAAAGAAAAAGACGAGGAAGAGCGAGGACAAGGATGAGATACAATGTGTGCACTGGAGAAATCACACCGCCATTTGTTTTTATATCTCATAATCTACCGAACAGCACGTGAAATGGATTGCATGTGTGCGCGCTCAAGTATACTGCCAGAAAAGCATATAAAACTAACCAAAGTCAAATTCCTCCTCTTGTTTTCTTTTCTTGTTTTCCTTTCTCTCCTCTCATCTTTCCACTCATCGCTCATCCACTGCCCTCTCGCGCCCCCTTGGCCATCTGCTGGCACAGGCTGGCGGCCGTACGGTACGAGCGGAGCCGGTGGCACACCACCCTTCATCTCTCATAACACTAGTGTTATTACTGCTTAAGACAGGGATAGAGGGAGGGGAGGCGGAGGGAGAGAGGGGGGAGAGAGGAGGGCAGGAGGGTTGGAGTGAGTAAGGAAGCAAGCATAGGGCCAATAACCGGAGCCAGAGAAGCAGGCTCCAAAAACAAAGTGGCGGTGTGTTTTCTCTACTTTGCCCTTTCTTTTTTTTCACCGCTCTTTTACTCTCTATTGCTACAAATCTCTCCTTCAACTTCCAGGCGCTGGTTAATTAGCACTCAGCCACATCAGAGAAACCGAACACGGCTCAGGAATAATGAAGATCACGCATCTCGGACAGAAAAAGTGTGTGTCAGCAGCACACACTATGAAAAAGCACTGTTAAACAAAGCTGTCAGCGTTTCTCTCTGCTTGCTGAATCACCAAATTTTATATGTATCATGGGGAATGTCGTCCACTTATTTTGATACCACCTTTTTGTATTAATAAGACTTTGTAGTTTACGATAAGTTGAATAATTTTAATGATTTTTCGTGGCCCGTACTGATGAATGTAAAGATGCCTGGCTGAGGCTGGAGAGATAGTTTGGGGTTAGTGGGAGGTCAGCTGGGCTGTGTGGGCAGTGAGGCCGTTTGGAAGATGGAAAACAGAGAAACGGGGAGGGAGAAAGAGACAGAAGGACAGTCATTCAAATGAAAGAGTGAGAAGTGCAGAGGAAATACCTATTCGCAGCCACACGACCCTGGGCTTTAACACATTGTCCTTGGCTGCCTCCCCTCAGCCCCGGGTTTGGAAACAAAGCTGAAACAAAAAAACGAAAGAGAGAGTGAGAGAGAAACAGAGAGGAGGGGAGGAGGGAGTGAAAAAAGTGAAAAAATATTTACTCAGAAGTAATTTTGTGTGGAATTTTTTTAGGTTGATAATTGTAAAAAGGTCCCTTGGAGCTACAATGGGGGCCATTGAGCAGTGCGGGCTGAGTGTGAGCGTCAAGCTTGGCTCCCAGCCAGGGGCCAGGTCTCTCTTAAAGCCAGGGGAAGAAAAGAAGGACTGTTTTATGGAAGGAAAGGAGAGAAACAGACACACACACATACACACACACACACACACACACACACACACACACACACACACACACATTCTCTGTTCTCCCTCTCTCACATACTCTCTCTGTTCTACCTCTCTCTCCTTCCCTCTCATTCACACACATGAACATTTGCAGACGCCTGGCCAGAAAGAAAGACAGCAACGCACATGCATTCTTTCAGTTTCAGGCAATATTCTTACCTGACATCATCTATTTATCCTATCCTATCTGTCTTCTTACTTGGAGCAACTCCAACAGTTGGACATGTGCTAGCAATTTAGCCCATCCATTGTCCTCTCCAACTTGTGTTTTTTTATTTAGCAAATGAGAGGGAGGTCAATAGAGGCTAAAAGAGGCTGAACCACTGAGAAGAAAAAAAGATGTGTAGTAGGTTCATGAACAATGCAAAAACACGGAGGGATAAAACTGGGGGGGAAGGAAGAAAAACAAAGTAGTGCAGGTCTGTTGACCTCCAGGGGGTGCATTGTTTCTCCTGTTGGTTGACTAGGAAGTTTCCTCTCTCTGTACAAATTGATATAATAGGGTCTGCATGACAGCAGTGGTGCTGTTTTATGTGTTTGTGTTTGTGTGGGACCTTGCACAACAGCTCCCAGCTGTACTTGGGCCAATATATATGTGTATGTGTGGGTGTGTGAGTGAGTGTGTGGGTGTGTGTGCGTGCATGCTGCATCAATCCCCTGCCAGCATCCTACCTATAAAACACATGGGTGGTCAGCTCGTTTATCGCGTGGGTTTGCAAACAATGCTCACCCATTAGGCTTAGACCTCATCCACTACGGTAAAATCCACTTAATACCTTAACCCGAGTGTGTTTTCAATCATAACCTTTATTTCCATTTTGCCTCCAGCTCTTGCTATTAAGGACGAATTCCAAGACCCCTCTCCCACTGAATCTACACACTAAACAGTCTTGTAAAAGTTTGTTTTGGGTGGTGGTGTGCTGCTGGATGCTGAGTGGAGAATCAAATACTTTTGTAGAACACACATTATTTATCGTGCCACCGTGGAAATCGTTGAAGTGGCCTGGACTACGGTGAACGGATGTAACCCCTTTTGGGAGTGGGAGTCAGACATACACTCACATGCATGCTCACGGACACACACACACACACACACACACACACACACACACACACAGTTCTAGGAAGCTTAGCAATACTACTGTACCATTTGCACCAACCCCTGCCGAGGATCCTTTAGCTCACCATGACTAGGATAATATACTAAGCACACTTTGGATCTGAATTCGTCACACACACACACACACACACACACACACACACACATACACTAGTGTGTGGATAATTGTACTATCCAACTTAATCATACCTGGACCACTTCCTTTGTTCCCCTCTCTTTCTCTCTCTTGGCCCGTTCCCTGTTCTTCTTTCTCTCTCTTTGGGCTCTTCCCTCGCCCCATTGAGTGATGGCTTAAAAGAGAAGGGGAAGTTAATGGCAAACTTAATCTCCCTCTTGCCTGTCAATCAAATGCTTCCACCTAGAAGCAAAAGGCAGAAATGAAAAATAGACGAGCCTGTTCGTTTGCTTTTTAGATATTCATTTATTTTTCATGATATCATCACTTTTTTCCACTTACAAATAAGTTCAAGAATTGAATAAAACAATAAAAAAGACATACAACAAAGAGCTTCCCAAAATAAACAGGGAAAAATTAACAATCACATTGAAAATACTTTTGGTTATTTTCAATGTATCCTATTTTGCAGACAAGTATTCCAGTTAGATTATTTGATTATTTTTGTGTGGCTTTTGAAGGCATTTTGTTGCCAAAGACCTTGTTATTGTGCCCTGGAAATACTGTAGGGAAATTTACAGACATTCACAGATGTGTATTTGTGTGTTTGCCTATAGGTAGAGTTGTTGGGGGCGTACTCCTAGGCATGTGGGTACATAGAGGGGGGAACTGATAGTAACTTGATGTCTGCAGGTCTCTGCACAAGACAGAACACGCTCTTGTATTATCACTGATGTTGACAGAGATCCACACACATACACACACACACACACACACACACACACACACACACACACACACACACTCACACACACACACACACTCACACTCACACAGATCTTCAACCAGGGCAGGTTAGCCCCAGACACATAAAAGGTTACTTTGAGTACCTCTTCGCCCCCTGTTCACAGATTTGGATCTCAGCACTGTGTGTCTTTATAATAATCTTCCGGTCGATCTCCCACTCTGCAAGTCCCGTTGTCCTCAACTCACAGCACTTATAAACACTATGAAGTTTGCTGTGCTACGTCTGGACTTTTCATAGTCTGGTTGGGTGCAAGTGAGCAAGACTGGAACCCTCTTTGCCAAGAAAAAATTAATGGTGCGCAGCAATATGCCGAGCAGGCTGATTTTGCCCAAGGGAAATGCAATACACAACCACTATCTCCTTCACTTGTTGTGGGCCAAGCCAACTAGAATGTTCTTCGTAAATTGTGGTTGAGGGATAAAACTGAGTTTCCGCTCGCAGGGAATATAAACAATAAATAAAGTCTTTGAAGTTCTCTTTTTTCCCTCTGCTCTGGTATAGTCATGTGAGTGTGTAGTTGATGCTTGAAGCTCATTGCAGTGCTGAAACAGAAGGGGTTCAGTCAACTGCTTCCCTTTGTAACTTTTGTAATCTTGCTTACCGGCTCTCTTTGTGCTGGTGTAGGAGGGCGAGGGTTTCAGAATAGAGAAGGGGGATTTAGTCTTGAGTCTGCCCAGACTTACATCTACTTAGACTGTCTGACATTCTGGGGGCAAAGCCCTTTGATTGACTTTGCTGGTACAAAACGAGTTTTAATCTTCAAAGATTTTAATCTGCTGTTTTGTCTGTTAGTCACAAGAGGTGGGGGGCCGAAGGCTGTTAACAGTCACATAGTTAAGCAACAAAAAATAACATCAAGACACAAGTATAAAAAATGTACATACAACACAAAAAATGTCAAATTCACAAGAGCTCTAGAGCCAAATAAAGCAATACAAGCATCAGCCATTTTCTCTGAAAGACTTCTCTTCATTTGGTGACTTGAAGGTCATTCACAGCAAGCACTGCTCCCTTCGGGGTAGTTCTGAGGAGTTTCAACATACAGCAAAAAAAACAAAAACAAATTGCTGATAGTGTTTAGTTGAATTGTTACAATGGGGAAATGGCAGCACAGCCCCATTTCAGTGCACACTCCTTTTTGAACAGATAAAGGAGGGCATGGCGTCACTATGACCCTTGACCCTAAATTTCAGCCAATGACAACACACCACCTGTGTGTTGGTCAAAGGTCAAAGCTGGCCTTTGACCTTGTGCTGATAGCATGGGAGCTGAGAGGTTGCCAGTCCAGCTATGTGATTGAAGAAACATTATTGAAGCAGGATGCAGCGTGTAAATGGAGTAGAGGCACTTTAAATGCTTTTTAAAGTCCAAATAAATCTTTCTATGTTTAATGTCTACTTAGACAATTGAAGGGAATTGAGTTAAATATATGTTCAGTTTCTCCATTGCTGGTTGGCTGGCTGGTACTCTCTCCTCCACTCTCACCAGCAACAGTAGCTGGTCTCTGTATTTCACCAGAGTTGAGGAATTAAAATCCTCCTTTAAGTCTGAGTAGCCAGTCAGGTGTCAAAAGTAGGAAGGCTTGTGAGAAGACATATTGTTGTTTGATGAACAGTGATCCTGTAGTAGCAACACCTCATACTCCAGATTGCCATTCTGAACAGCAGGCTCAGGGATCATGAGTTCTGGCTGTTTTTGAGGCAGTGCCCCATTGTCCAAGCCAGCCTTAACACCCTCCAGTTCCAGCTGGGAGGGCTCACAGTCTAGGTCCAGGTGGCCCTTTGCCCTCTTCCTGCGGAGGTAGCACACCACCCCCACTGCAGCTGCTATCAGCACCAGAAGGAGCAGGATAGCTATGGCAGGCACCAGCATGGTGGTCAGCCTCTTGTCCTCTATCTGTGCTCCCGTGGTACTGTGTTGTTGGGCGGCCGTATGGGCCTCAGTGCAGACGCTGTCCATGCCATTAGGAGAACCTAGTGGACTGGCACACACATTATAGGTGGAGTTGGGCTTCAGGCCTCTGAGTCTATACTCTGGGTAGGACGCGGGAAGGCTGAGTTGCATCGGCCTGCGGTCAGGCCCAGAGAGATTACGGTAGGTTAGGCGGATTCCACGGATGTAGGGCCGCATTTCAATGTAGCGGTGAAGGTCCAGCAGGATGGAGGTCGAGGTTACATGACGTGAGCTGATGTCTGGTGCATCTGCAGTGACAGTTGCCATGGACATCTCAACTTCAGGTGGAGAGGCTGGGTGATGGTGCCGGATCTCACAGTAAATACCAGAGGTGCCGTGTAGGCAGGTACACTCCACCTGACCCCGCTGATCCAGACGACAAGTACCCCCATTCAGGCAGGTGTTGGAAGGGCAGAAATGCTGCTCCTCCTCTGGATCCATGCTGCTGCTACTAGGGGAGGCAGGAACAGGAGGCAAGGGAGAATCATCTTCCATGTCCATGGGGTTGTCACTGGGTCTGGGTACTGGAATAGCCCTAGTAGTGCTTGGGAAGGTGGTGGCAGGAATAGGCAGGGTAGTGCTGGTTTTGACTGTGCTGGTGGTGACTGTAGTCGTGGTAGGGCAACCAAACTCCCTGTGCTCCAGTCTCTCCAGTACCTTTCCAGCATTGATAGGTGGGAAATGGCAGCGGGTCTCCTCTGTTCTCTCCAGGGTGATGCCCTGGGCTCTCAGCCAGCTGGGGAACCAGGCTAAGGTGCACAGGCAGTTGAAGGGGTTCTCTGCCACCGTAAGCTTGTTAATGTGGGGGAAGAGCTGGGAGAACTCCTCAGGGAGGCCCTGCAAACTGAGGTTGCTGATGTCCAACTCCTGAAGCTCTCCCAGGTTCTGCAGGTCCTGAACCTTCAGAGGACCCATAGGGTTCCCGGCCAGGCTAAGGTGGATCAGCCCACGGGCCTCCTTCAGCGCTTGGGGGAACATCTCCAGCTGATTTCCTGAGATGTCCAGCTCATGGAGGTTCCTCAGACTGGCCATTAGTTCCTCATCTAGGCTGGTGAGCCCCACCCCAGCCAACTTCAGTGACTCTAGGTTGGGGGTCTGGAGGTCTGAAGGACCCAGGGAGGGTAAGACATTAAAGCGCAGGTCCAGCAGCAGCAGCCGTGGCATGGAGAGAGCAGGCAGGGATGTCAGCTGGTTCCCCTGCAGTTTGAGCTCCAGCAGCTGCTCCAAGCCATTGAAGGCTGTAGGGTGGATGGTCTTGATATGGTTGCTATACAGATAGAGACGCTCCAGCAGGGCCATACCTTGGAAGCATTCCTCTGAAATGTGGGTGATTTGGTTGGATGACAAGTCCAGGTTTCTCAGAGAGGTCAAAGGTTCAAACACCCTATCTGGAAGTTCAGTCAATTTGTTCTGACTGAGATCCAGCATCTCCAGGCTCTCCAGACCATCAAAGTCCTCTGTTGTCAAGCCCTCAATGCCATTGGCGAAGAGGTAGAGGTTTTTTGTGAATGTAGGCACTCCCTGGGGAATGGTGGAGGAGCGTCTCTGGAAACATAAGATGGATTCTGGCGTGGAACATGAGCAGTCCTTTGGGCAGTCGCTGGACAAGATGCCATCAGGTAGGAGGAGGAAGAGCAGGAAGGGCATCAGTGGAGTGAGAAAGACCTTCATGGTGCAGACTCTTTCTCTCTCCCTGCTCAGCCTAAAACAAGAGAACAAAGACACCGTCAATGACCTGTGTATTTATACAGAGAAATATATCATACTGTAAACACTGGTTCATTGTAGAATAGGATACATAGAACAGGTCATCATAAAACCGTACAGTATAATTTATTCTTTGTCCTTGCAAGACCTTGTGAGGGCCATGTTTGAATTTAGAAGCCTACAGCTGTTACATGGGCGGCAAGAAACAGATACACAAAGCTGAAATGGTGACTTTTTTCTATGAAACATGTTTTTTCTATGTAGAATTTTCTAAAGGGGGGAATAGGTCAGTTATTGATTGATTGTGCGGTCCTGTAATGTGTTTCATAGTGGAGATTATTATCAGGGGTTTAACTGTGCATACTTCAGTGATCAAAGGCAGCCTCTTGGCACAAGGTCTCTCAAACAATAGGCTGTAGCCATGACCTCAGGCTCCAGGAGGAACTTTCCACTGTAGTCAGAGAAAAGTTGGCTCTGTGGCGTCCTGCCACACTCTTTTGGCTAAAAGAGTGCCACATTCTCCATGCAATGTGCTGTGTAATTGATAGTATTGTGAGATCCTGAAACTGTTGTTTGCTTCTCTGGTGTTCCTATGGTAGATGGTTGTTGGCTTTAGGCTTTCTTGTGTGTGTGTGTGTGTGTGTGAGTGTGTGTTTGTTTGTGTGTGTTTGTTCATGTGCATGCGGAAGTGTGTGTATTTGGGTCTAAGCCGCCCACCCACTGCCATTTACTGTATTGCACACATTCTGTGGTTGTAGTGGGGATAGAGTTAACTGTTCTCCCCATGTTTATGACAGCCTCCATAGCCTATGAAACACACAGACACACAGCAGCAGTGAACCGATCCAATTTGTTTTCTGTTTCTGAGATGATGAATCAAAGTGAAAACACAGAGTAAGTTTGTACATTTTTCTGTCTCTCAAGTGCCATTCTAAGACGGAAAAGCCTTACACAAGCCCTCCGAATGACTTCACCATAAACACTGCTCTGGTTTCTCCAGTTTCATATAACCATACCATGTCAGTGTTGTGTGGCAGTGTGTCTACCATGCAGCACGTGGCCACGCATCTGTGGATGATTTACTTTGCGGCGTTCTAAACTTGGAGAGGAGCTGCACTGATAGCCTCAAGCTACTTCCCTGACCATAGACTTGGTATAAATAACACACACTTTCTCTGTTGTCATTACGCAGAGTGACAGCCAACGCTACTTGCCAAACAAGTGTCTGAAATACAGTAAAAGGGCTGAAATATACAAATAGACTGAAGAGAGTAGGTCGACAGGAATATCTGTTATTTTGATTTAAAGCCACTTCACCTGAGCCCCAACCGCAGCCCCAAAAACAAACACCTGGTAGAGCTTCAACACAGAACTTGAAAGGGTTGAAAGGGAGGGGAGGGATGATGGAGGGGAGAGGGAGAGAGGAATGAAGGGAGATAAAGAAGAAATTAGATGCCGAAGTGAGTCTGTGTGGCAGTTTATCATCCTCTGCTATCAAGTAAGATGGCCTTGGGAGAGAAGAGGGAACATCTCTATCTGTTGGCCATTTGTCTTCCTTTGACTTCTTTCTATCTTCTCTGCCCTCCCCCTCTATCTCTCTTACTCACATTCTCTCTCTGTCTCTCACTCTTTCTTTCTCAATTTCCTTCGTTCTCTCGAGGCTGATTAAAAACAGTGTGTTTGGTTGGTGGGGGTGAGTTAGTGTCTGAAGTTCACATTGGGGTGAAATATGCAAAAGCTCACTTTTATTTGCTTACCGCAGGGAGTCGATGACACTTTTTTTTACTGTCTTTAAACCTGAGACACAGAGACACAATTGTCTGATTTGCTCACTCGCTGCTAGGCTCAAAGCTCCCCTGGTGTCCTGTCTTTGCTTTATTTTGTCATGATTTAAGTTTATTGGGTGGGGATGGGGATGGTGAGGGGGTGATACGTCTAAACCTGAATTTCCACACAGAAAGCATTCTGTGTGGAAATTTATGGCACCCGCAAGTATCTATCGGTCGACTTGAATGCTCGAGGGAGCTTCTTTTAGGGCCTTAAATGGCACAGTTGTTGATGTGTAGACTACAGCAATACCTATATGACAGACAGTGAAGCTAAGTGACTGTTTTACAGTTTTACACACATAGAGCTCACATAGTGAACATTCTGTCCTCACATTTCTGACCCTGTGGTTTGTTACACCAGAAATGTCTAAAACATTGCCTTTGACGTTATTTTCCTCATTTCCTTCTCTATCTTGGGACCTTGTTCTTTTCCTCAGAAGATTATAGCATAATTGTTTTTGTTTCAGTAGACTGTATGCACACTCAATGTCAGCCCTTAGTTGTGATAGGACCATTTGTCCCTCTTGTTAGCATTTGCTCTCTCAAGGTCTCCTCTCTTTGATACCAGACTCTATTGTCTGCACAGAGAAAGAGATAAGCTTTAGCTAGTTTTGTAAGCACACAAATCTGTTAAATGGCTTGCACAAATGATCCAGTTTGGTCTAGACGCTTTTGCATCACACTCAAGAATTGGTGAAGTGATGAGCTCAAAGAATCTGTCTTTTCTGACGATTTTGTCACAGTGTATTTTGGTCAGCGCTCACACATGCTGTCTGGGCTTAGAGCTCAAAATGATTGGCGAGTCTTTGTACCAAATGTTGTCACTGTGTTTGGTTAACCTTTATACCCAATACACAGAGAGCTCTGACAGTGCTCCTGTTTGCAAAACGAAACAGAGCAGTTTTGTTTAATTTACTCATCCATCATCTTCCTCTGAAAACAGGTTTATTGACTGTTCTACATCCTTAAAAAATTCTGCCTGGTAGTTATTACAGCAGCATCCGAGCTACTGCCATCTTAAATCTGTTTTCCTCTTTTGAATTAATTCACTGCTTTCACTCACTCACTCGTTTAATGAAACATTTTCTTTATTAAAAAAAAAATCACTGCCTCAAATGTCAGGACTTGGAGAGGAGATCAAGGGTTTCGGGGGGCGCAGAGGGGAAGAGGAGGAAGGGCCAGTATCATCTCATCACGCCACAGCTATGGCATTTATTTTCCTTCTCTTTCAGCATTCTTTTCTTTCCGCTCCTCCTTGAAATTGCAACCCCCTTGGAAAGATTCCGCGATCTCCTCTTTTTCCTCCTACAGGGTATAAACTAGAGGGAATCGTGGCATTCACTTGAACCCCACCGCCAACACATTCTTCTTCTTATTATCCAAATCATTCTTTGAAACCGGGCAGAAATGTTACCCTGCGCAGCCAAATGTCAATAAAATGACCCTGCTCAAACCCTGAGGCTTGATTGAACAAAGCAGCTAACTAGTTGTCAACAGCCAGCACCTGCTAACAGGGCAGAAACAACTTCTAAACTTTGCCAGCCATGCAGAAAAGTTGGACCCACTCAGCAATTGTTTATGGAAAACCTTGTCCAGACAATGAAGATAACATCTGGTGGTGGTAGTTTGCCATTGGCTCCAGCTGAATGGGCAGTAGAGGTGAGGGGTTGCAGTTATCCCATAATTTACACATAGCGCCTGGGGGATTTCACTTCAATGGGTGAGTAATGACATGTAGAGAGTTGTAATGGGTTTTTTGGTCATGCCCGAGTAGCTGGGGATAAGTCCAAAATAAGGACATTTTATTTGATTCTGTGTCTTGGTTCTGTTTCCAGAAGTTTCAAATGTAGAGATCAATAGAGGAATGTTGTGTTCCTCGACTGTAGTCGTAAGTTCAGGGGAAGGTCGGGAACATTTGAAATACAGTCGCTGAAAAAAAGCAGGGAGAGTGGTTGCATTACAGGGCTCAGAAATGATGGAGGCGCAGATGGAAGAGGGGAGTGAGGGAAAGAAAGAAAAGAAAGTGCGGCTGCCGTGCTGCGTGTGTGTACAGAACGAGGGAAAACAAAAGGATTTGGAAAGATAAACAGGGGGATGAAGGGAATAAGGAGAATCAAGCAACAGCTGGAGTGTAAGCAGACGGTCTAGTTGTGTCTCAGGTTTTCGTATCATCACTGTGTGTGAGGCTGTGGATTTTGGTGTCAATGCAGGGTATTCTGTGTGTGTGTGTGTGTGTCTGATACACATGTATGTTAGAGAGGAGAGAGAGCATGCGCCTGTGCCTACGTATGCACTGCTCAGAACATATACTGCATACACTTCCCTGTGTTTGAGAGAGAGAGATATGGTATGTGTCTGAAGTTATCCAAAAAGCCAGTCCCACCTCTTCCGGAGTTAGAGAAACCTGACTTTGGTACATCAGGGCCTGAGAAGGGTATAGGGGACCGGTGCCAGAATACACAACATCAAGGCAGTCCTGAGAGGGAAGCAAGCTATGCAGATAAAACTCAGAATATTTTCCCTAGAAACTCAACGTGGTGATTCTACCGTAGCTCCTCGGGGTGGAGTGTTTATTTGACTGTGCCTCATTCCAAACTGGGCCAGGCACATCTGATAACCCAGTGGTGGAGGTGGCGGTGGGGAGGGGGAAGGGGAGGGGGAAGGGTTCACTGAACACTGCCAGATCACAGATAAACCCTAGCTTGATAGTTTAGATTCTCCTGTTTTCTTTCTCTCTTTGGCAGCGAGTGTCTTGCGCAGGTCTTATCAGTGCGCAAGATAACGGCCCATCATAGCATCACTACAGTACAGATCCTTGGTTTCCCCTGGTGCTGAGTGACTCCTGACTGTGTGGCATTAACTCAAGTGTTTCGGAGTGAGTGGGGGGCCCAGAGAGAGAGAGAGAGAGAGTGCGAGCAGACAGACAGGCTTGTCATCCTGCACAAGGAGGAATGCCCCCCCCCACCTCCATTTTCCCTGAGTTGTAATTTCCTTTTCTCTCTCCTGCGCGCTTGTTGAGACATTCCTGAGACAGGCAGCAGCTCAGCTTGAAAAGGCGAGCTTCTGCGTTGACTGTCTCAGTGTCCTAGCATTCAGAGATTAACAGAAAGTTTTGTGCGGTATATATGAATGGGAGTAAAACCCTCTTTGTTCCCAGATCTGTTATATAACAATTGTTCTTACATCTGTGTTTTCTTCATGCTCGAGTCTAAATTTGTGGGTAGTATTAGAAAAAAAATGTTGGCTGATGAATATGTGGAATCACCCGAGGGCCAGAAACAGTGAGGAGAAAGCAGACGGAAAAGAGCATGGGAACGTCTTTGCGCAACACCGTGTAAGAAAAACACACGGTCAGCCCCTTGAAAAGAAAAAATAAAGAGGAGATATGAAGAAGTGAAAGAAAGAAAAGCATTTCTCTCTCTCTCGCTCGCTCGCTCCTTGTCCCCTTTTTTCTCTCTTTTCGAGACGAGGAGGAAAGGAAAACACAAGCAAGGGAACAGGGGAGACAAAAGAAAGGTTCTGTCAGCAGGAGCACAGGGGTGGAGAGGCGGATAAGGCCTGGCTTTGGGAGGGTGAAGTGGGCTTCGGCAATTAAAGCCCCGCAGGCCCAGCGTCAAGAGCCCTTATCTTCAGAGCGGAAGGCCAACGCTGAGGGGCATGGAAGGGTGCAAGAGGGGGAAGAGTGGGGAGAAAATTGTGGTGTGTGTGAGTGTGTGTGGAGGAGGGTGGGGGTCACAGTGCACTTGCATAATCCAGCAGGCCAGGCCAGAGACTGTAGGGGGGCACCGTGCCAAGTCCCAGTAAGGGGATAAGGCTGCACACTACAGAGTGCATACTCCCATTAAAGAGGCCCCTTCTCTTCGGGGACCTTATCTTCTAAGGGAACAATGCTTGTGGTATGTGCATTAGAGTATGATCTACAGCGCTGAAAATCTTGGGGCTCGGTTCACCGGGGTACAGTACTGAAGTACACTGCCGTAGCATAAAGTATTGGTCTCAGCTCCTCATCTAGATTTACTACAGTAGCACAGGGACATGAATACAGAACAGTTGTAAATGATAACCTTGGTACCCATAGGAATGCTAGTGTTGAGGGCTGATGTGAGCCCTCTAATCCGTCCCATGTCCCCTCTTTCCCTCTCTATTTATGCCCCCTTTCCATCTCTGTCCCAAATGAAAAGACAGGAGAAGGGCCACTCCTCCAAACACACGCACCCCATCTCCTCACCCCTTTCCACTGTCAGCACCATCCACACCACAGCTGGACCTTGTTATTCACAATCCAGCCGGGACATCCCTCAACATGACAAAGGGGTCAAGAGAGAATTGGGCAGAAATGAGAGTTGTGAATTGAGAAATGAGAATTGTGTAGAAAATGGGTGAATAGAAAGACTACTTAAACAGTTGCGCTGGAGAGAAGAGAGAACGTTTGTGCAGACAACAGAAACATGTAGCGCAACTATGCATTTAACAATGTCAGCTATGTAAACCTGAGAGCTTTGGCATGCATGTAATGCTGTGGAGTATTTGCTTTTGGCATGAGCTAATGCATCTCTAATGTGGCGCTCCATTGTCGGTAGTACCTGTTGGACTAGCCATATTAGATATGCACCCAGAATATGTATGGATCAAGGAGGGAGGCATGCTTGGACAAGGGGATAAGAGAGGAGAAAGCCATTAAAGTGAGGAGAAAGAGAGCCATGCTTTACTTTTCTTTGTCTTCAATACCAAACACAGCAGACATCAAGGCAAGTACAGCAGGATTCAGTGAGGTTTCCATTGAATGTTACTGTGACCCAAAAGCTGTCCTTGTACTAGCACTACACTGACAGCGAGGTCAGTCAAACAGGCAAAATACAAATACAAACAGAAGAGAGGAGGACAAGTACAATAGAGGAGGGATGATAGTTTTACTATGTCTGTCAGTGGCAATACTCATCTTGAAGCCACAATATCATTGCTATGCTTTGTAGTGGTATGAAGGGGGGTTAGGGGGCATAGCAGTTTTACAAAGTGCTGCACAAACAAAGCCCTCCAATTGATTTCAGCCAGACCACAAGAAAAGACCTTGTACCAGCCACATCCATAGTACATCAACTCTGCCAGTGCTGATTGATGTCAAAGGGTTGTTGTTTTCATTAACGCAAACAACCACTTAAACAGGCAGGTTCCTGTTGGGCTACATCCTGCCTCCTCGTTAGGGATTGGAGCTCACTTTCCTTTTTTCATCCCTTTCTCTGCCTTTTGCTCTCTCTCTTGCTCCGTATGTTGTGCAGATCTAAATGAGTTGCAAAGCTGCTTATTATCGGTGTGAAAAGTGGCCCCTTTTGTCTCAGGATTTATGGTTTTGACCGGGCCTGCTTGTAAGGACAGTGTGAAGGCCGTACCATTAGAGCCTGCAGCCGGAGGACATGAAAGAGAGCTTAATATACAGTTAAGGGGTGAATGTGGGGGTAAAGCAGGAATGAGTGCAATAGTGAGGCTCTTAAAACAACGCAGTTACTGCACTACAGGAGGGATACAAGGCAATTCAGTATGTGATTTACTTAGTGATCCAAGTCAAATAGCCACAATTTCCATTTCCATTTTTTAAATGTGCAAACTAACTATGTTTAAAGTCAACCAGTCACTCCTCTCCCTAGTGCGTATGATCAGATAGCATCAGTCCAAAGGACAACAAAGCCCATGGACCAATGAGGCATTGAAGGACTCCTTTGGGTCAGAGGTCAGGCTCAGATTAGTGTTTCCACTGCTGCTCAGTGTTCTGTGTCCTCTGTTGTAACTCTGGCCCAGACAACACAGATAACAGGCCCTGTTTGACACAGGCACACACCCAGCTCTGGTTACACACACACACACACACACCTGAGGCTTGCTGGTCCTCGCCTCCACAACAGGTGCTTTCTCCACTCCTCCAGGGCAATGTGAAACCCAAAACCTTTGGAGTGTGTCTGAGTAAATGACGCGACCTGCGCCAAAGTTCCAGCCTCAGCCCCAGCCGCCTGCACGCTCCTGCCTCAGAGAGAGGGGCTGGGAGAGGGGAACGGAAGCAGGCGTAGGTGGGCGGCCAGGCAGCCGGGCCAGACCAGACCCAGGTCTCTGCAACAGCAGATGTCTGCAGTCTAGCTGTGCCTCCTCTGAGCTTTAAAGCATAGAGGTCAGGCACTACGAGGTCCAAAAGGAAATGTGGACTATTTCCTTTTGTTTTATTGCTGAAGGATATGACTGATTGTGCTGTAGATGCTAGACTTGATTTCGTTTGCACTCATTTCCCAAAGACACACATGTGGAGACACACAAAGGCACCCACACCACGTACAGACATACAGGCAAGAGGTAGTGTCTCTCTTTCTCTCCCTTTCTCTCTCATTCTCTCTCTCTCAGTTCACATACAGTGCCCTCTTGTCTCACCCAGTGAGTGATGTCTCAACACTGACACATCTTTCATCAGTGCACCCTGCCCTGTGACCTATAGGGACAGATAGTCATTGAGGTCACAGTCATAGTCTTTTTCTGTCAGCCACCACCAGATACTCAATGCATGGCTCTGTCACACACACACACACACACACACACACACACACACACACACACACACACACACACACCTGCCTTTCCTGTCGACCAAACATACGCTATAGCCATACAGACACATCTGTCTCAGATCTCCACCACACGATTCTCACATTACACAGACACAGAAACAATGGATTTCAACGCACCTTTGACAGCCTGGACTTTCATCCATTTCTGTTATTTCATTATGGTGTTTGATCCTATAATGCCTTGCACTGATTCTGACATAGTCTTCTTCTAAGAACCCAGTTCTGCTGTTTCTTTACATACAGCTGGCAGACAGTTAGCTGTCCCAGCAGCCACTCTCTCATTGCTCAGGCTGTCAGTGACCTAAACAGGATGACCCCACTAGCCCGGTGATTCCATCTTTGACCTGCCTTGCATCAGTCACAGCCCAGTGACATGAAAACACAAACACCCCCCCATCTGTCTGTCTCTCTCTCTCTCTCTCTTCAAACACCCCCCTCCCCGCTTTGAAATGATGGCCCATTGTGGTAGACCGGCTCCCAGGAAGGCGCCACAATTTTGTGGTGACCCTGAACTCTGTTCTCTGTTCTTCATTAAATCAGTTCAGCAGGGCTGCCCCGGCCCCTGCCGCCCAGCCAGCTAGGCCCTGGGCCAGCAGGGAGCCCATAGTGTCAGCGTGTCCTGGGTCTGCCAGGGGGTAGGGCATCCTGACCAGGTGCCCAAACCACCTCAGCTGGCTCCTCTCAATGTACAGGAGCAGCAGTTTGACTCTGAGGTTAATTTCAGCTGCTTGTATCTGTGATCTCATTCTATTGTTCACTACCCAGAGCTCATGACTACAAGGGTCAGAACAAAGATTGACCGGTAACATGAGCTTTGTTTTGTGGCTGTCTCTTTATAACCATGGTCAGCACCCAGCTTTGCTCCTAATAGCCAGTCAATCTTACAATCCTTTTACACTCCACTTGGGGCAGCAACTCACTTTCTACCTGAATGGGACAGGCCATCTTTTTCTGGGAGAGCACCATGGTCTCAGATTTGGAGGTGACCCTCATCCTGACCAGGTCGCACACAGCAGAAAATCACTTCAATTCACATCAGAGGTAACAGTCTGAGTCCAAAAGGACATGATCATCTGGAAACAGCAGAGATGCCATCCTAATGCCACCAAACTGGACAGGACATCCACGACCCCTACCAGAATCGCCACCATACCAGCCTTGTGCTGCTGTTAGGGACACCTAAAGCAAACTGGTCTCAGGCAAGGGGCCAAACAAATAGCACTTCAAGACCTGTGCGATAGTTTCAAAAACATCTGAGAGAACCTCTCCTGGAATGGGGACAGGGCAATGTACTGTTTGTTTGTGCTGTATGTGTGCGTGAGGTGTTTGTTCCTCTATGTGCTTGTGGTTAGAGGCGGCTGGATGGACCAGTTCTGTCAGTGAGC
The DNA here is from genome assembly GCF_048128805.1 of Centroberyx gerrardi. Taxonomy (NCBI): domain Eukaryota; kingdom Metazoa; phylum Chordata; class Actinopteri; order Beryciformes; family Berycidae; genus Centroberyx; species Centroberyx gerrardi. Next base: position 18,463,172 of record NC_136003.1, on the reverse strand, counting down.
CACAGGCCAGGAGTGATGTGCACACTCCAGCAGTCTGTCTATGCCACTAACTCTCATTTCAGCTCCAGTAGGACTGCAGTGCCAGTTTTTCACCTGCACACCATGATTCCTCTCCACCTGATGACCGTCTCTTGTGTTTGTCTATTGACTTAAGTATGCTACTGGCCAAGGCAATTGAGAGGATAATATCACTTAAACTATCATTACTTAAACTACTTACTTAAACTATCATTTTTTTCCGCTCTTTTCATTATAGGATCAAGTGACAGACCAGAGTTGGTGTGCTAACAGTACAGCTGAATGTAGTCACTCTGTTTTCACCTTTGCCCCTCATTGCAACAGTGCTATGTGAGAGTTCAGAGTGAAACTCACCAAAATCAGAGGGTGTGTATGAGTCAGGCAGTATGCAGGCGTACTGACAGACTGAAAGACTGACTGGCTGGCAGGCTGACTATCCTTGTTAGGCAAATACTGTCACACGCAGTCACCGAGGACGAACACTCTCAGGTTATCTGTCTGCCTGTCTGCACGTCTGTCCGCCCCTCTGGTGGGTCTTGCCACTTGTTGCTCGAACATAGTTGCCTCTCTGCCTCCCCTTGCCTCCGGGAACTCGGCTTAGCCTGGACTGATTCTACAGAATGGTCAGACCGCATTACTGCCATACTGCTAATGTCACACACATACATACATCTACACACACAAACATACGGTACGCCGTCACTTACCAGTTAATCCAGGGCGCGTGGTGGACAGCTATCTAACGTGTGACACTCTTTCTCCAACACATCACACAAGTATGTCTGAAATCCCCCTCTTCACCCTGTCAGTGTGCCTCCCTCTGCTCCTCTGTTCTCCTCCTTACTTCCTCTCAGGTTTGTTCATGCGGCTGGTGAGAGTATGAGTGGAATCTGATGAAGGCACGTCTCCCCCACCTGCCATAACAGCCCTGCAGTCTGTGTCTGTGTGTGAGACTGGTCTAGCCTGCAGCGCTTGGCGGCAACTATGTTGCTGTCAAACTGTTCATTAGGCTGAAACCCCGACGTGGCTAAAGTTTAAAGTATGGGGCTGACAAACAGAAGCTTAGCCGAGTGCTAATGCTGACAGGATATTAACACACACGCACTCACACACAGGTAAACAACAAATTGTTTACAGTGTTTCAGCGACCAAACTTCACTTCACGATGCAGTTCATCATTAGAAACCTGGAGACTTGGAAAGGACACACACACACCTCAGTAGCACAGAGCTGTTTAGACTGGACTGTGTGCAAATATGTGAAGCTCAGGACACCCACATTAGCACATCTGTGGTTACACCTGGCCATCCAGAAAAAAAATCTGTTCAACCATCTCACTCTCTCAGTTTATTTCTCTTGTGCTTCTCTCTCTCTCTCTAAAACTTAAAAGAAAGAGGAGAAACACAGAGAAACATTTCTCTCAAAGAGCCATGCCATGACAGGTAGGAGAGACAAAGAAAAAGAGTGAACACATACATACATACTTGCATACCAAACAGGGCACCTATTCTTAGAACAATGAAAGGATTTGTGTCAGCTTTAGCTGATGTCCTTTTTAAAGCGTGCTCTGAAGGGCGCCTACTGTCTCCAATGGGAGGATTGTGGCAATAAAGAATGTGAAAGATGATTGCTTTGGAGGTGCAGGGGAAGCGAGAGAATGATGATGAAAGGAGGAGGGGCAAACATTGTTTGTTCCTCGCGCCTAATGTCTGGCGATTGACAATTTAATTGGCTTCAATTCCCAACAATTTCCATCTTCAGCTTTGGACTCTGTGGTACATTAGTTTTGACAAGGTGAGACATTCTATGAATACTTTCATAAGGAAGTGCGTTTCATCATGAGCTGAACATGATTTATTGTTTTAGTAAAGATTGAGTCACATCCAAATTTAATTGTTTGGGGCATTGTCTAAGTGGAGAGGAGGTTGCATTGTAAACACAAGTCTGGAGTAAGTGGAATTTTCCTCATTTTTTTGTCTACCAAGACCTGTATTTAAAGGCAGGCATAGTGCAGGTTTACCTGTTTTTCACACACCCCCCCCCCCCCCCCTCTTTCCTAAGAGTTACCGTTTGTGATTTTTCAAGTCATTCTGCCCTGGGGCCTTTTCCCATTAAAAAAACAAAACAAAAAAAAACAACCCAGGCATGTGCCACACACGCACAAGATAAATATGGCGTGGAGATCAGTGGTGCTGATTAGGATGTCACAAAGGAATGCATTGTGAAACCACTGGCTGTGTTGGGACCTTGCCAGGGCTTGGGAGTTTGGCTGGCAAACTGGCAGGCAGGCGGCACAGTGCACCCGCCCCCGGCGCTGACATGCCTGTGCTCTATGGCCTCGGGTGTCCTGAGTTTGCCTCCTCGACCACGACTGCTGACTTGTTTGTTACAGCGTTTAATACCATGATACAGTTTTGAGGCATTGGAGATGGAGTTTTGATTCCGTTCTGCTTGGATGTTTTTCCATTTTACAAAAAGTATTTAGGGACAGGCAATTTAATATCATGACATTCTATTACTGAATAAAATTGAATGGATTTGTTTGAATAAAGCCATTTATTTATAAAGTAACTCTATGCTGAAAACCTCTAAATAAAAACATTTCTATCGCTTAACGTCCACAAATTACAACATCCCACGGGCCGTCACTGACCCATAAACCACGGTTTGATTAGCACCTTGACCTACCTACTACATACCTATGCCAACCGCTGATCGAAACAGGTGAACCCTGCCACCTTAGTCAGTGTGAGGCAGAAGACATCAATCAACAGCAATACATTAAGATGTCACCATTGACCCAGCACTGTAATTTGCCTCTAGCAGGTGTGCACTATCAGAAGATTCCTCATATCAAGCACAAACAAGGCAGGAGAGAAGGAGGGGGGGAGGTGGGTAGTGACAGAAATGGAGGAATAAGCGAGGACAAGTGAGCCTGCTCTAACCTCGGTGTCCCTTTAGGGCTGAAGCGTACACAATGGGCTAAATGTGCTGCATGCAGTGATCCAGGTAACTCCCTAAGGGTTTCGGCGTGTATTTCTTAGAAGCTCACCAGAATCAATACAATATAAAATCCCCCAAAGTTTAGTGCATTTTACCACAATGTTTTCTTATTTGGCTCAGGATCTGCCTTGGGAGGCTGCCCTATTAACAAACACACACACATGTATATACATTGACATGAACTAAGACAGGCTCCGCTTTGAAGAGGCCACTGAATTCAATTTGGGCCTTTCCCCTGGAGCCTGCTCATGCCCACCCATACGGAGAATTGAGAGATGGGTCCCTTGGTGCGGTTTCGGGCAGCCCAGAGCTCTGCCTCTTCTGCTTTCAGTACACAGGATCTGTGTGCGTCTGAATCCGCGCCCGCATGTGTGCGAGGCCACGTTTGCTCTAGCAGTTAGTCACGCTGTCATATTGCGAGAGCCTGAGACGGCCTGACAGACTGCCGCACAGAGAGAGGGAGAGAGAGGGAAAAGAATGAATGATGCTTTGTTATTGTAGCAGTGGATGTGTCTTAGCAAAAAGCTGTTTGTTTGCTCCAATCAACACGTCCGTCCATACAAGTCATTTAGTGGAGTGGATTCCTGAGCCAACCTGTAATATAGCAAACAATGCCTGCCTGTGTGTTAGTGTGTGTGTGTGTGTGTGTGTGCACAAGAATGTGATCTGAGCGTGTGTATTCTGCATGACAATGAGATAGTGTGTGTGTGTGTGCGGTATGTGCACGTCATGGAACATCCTTGTTTGCTCTACCATGTTTACTTTTAGGTAGAAATATTAACATTAATAACTGACGCTCCACACACACACACACACACACTCATACACTGTTAATGTTTTCTATGGTGTCGCCGTGTTTATGAATGCCACATGAAGTGGGGAAGGCTGTGTTAATGTTATTTCTCACGCTCATGTCCACAGCTTTAAAACACACAGATAGCTCCAGGTCGCAGTAATGAGAAACACAGAGCCTCGTTGTGTGCTTGTGTGTGTGTGTGTGTGTGTGTGTGTGTGTGTGTGTATGCGCGCATGCATACGTTTTTGTGTATTCAAGAATACATGGTTAGGTGTGGCAGAGATGTATAGCCGGCACTCAGAAGAAAAGCAGGTAAAATAAACACACACAGGATGTCAGTGTGTGCTGCAGAGTGTGCGAGCTTTGATGTAGAAACTCCAGGATTAAGGCAGAAACAGAGCGAATGTGTATGTTGACATTGAAGGTTTGCCAACGTAGTGAATAATTTATAGCAAGCGGGAAGGCACACCAGGCACAAATTCCTTAACCTGAAGAAAATGCATGCGTGTGTGTGTGTGTGCCCCAGAGAAGAATTGCATGCCTCTCTGCACAGCACTGCTCTCTGCCTCTCTGTCTTCTCTGAGGAAGAGTGGGCTGCACAGAGAGGTGGAGGAGTTGTAAGGCAATTAGTGAGAGTAGCAATGTGCGTCCAGGGGCCCAGGGGCTACAGTGTTGGCCTGTGTGTGTCTTTACAAGCCCATGCAGTCTCTGTCACAGCTCACTGACAACAAGCGCAATACAGGAATGAGGCAGTATGAGGAGGGGGGCGGGGGGGGGGGGGGGGTCAGGTGGAGTGTGTAAGGTAGAACGCAGCTCCACAGGGCCTCTAATCAATACATATGGACCATCACACATAGATAGGCACACAGACACACGCACTGAGAAACTTAAAACACCCTAGTGCTTCTTTTTACCACTACTCCTTAACTTCCATAACCAGACAGGCATGTCAAGCTCACCACTTCATTCTTTCTCTCTTTTTCCTTTCCCCCTCACTCTGTAACCCCATACAGCCTTGCCGTATCTATTAAATGTCGCGTGTGTATGTACGTGCACACATGCATTTGTGTGTGTTTAGAGACCAACTCTTGTTCTTCTGCCAGTCTTATTAAGAGGCTCAGAGTTGTGTGAAAGGACCCCATTGAGGAAGCCGGGTGTTGTGGTTAACACAATAAGGACCGCCAACTGTGTGTGGTTTGGGTTTCTGGATGCAAATATTCAAAGGACTGTTTTGTTACGACACGTGTCAAAACTAAAACACAGTGTGCTGTTACTTATGTAATCTAAATTATATTAGACAACGGTCTGTTTTGTTTGTGATGAAAATATATTCCTAATCATAACAGTGTTTTTGAATTATAGTAACTGGCCACATCTTCATCATAATGACACAGATTGCTAATTAGACTGTCAGACTTAAATTAATGCTTCACTCACCCAATAAAGAAGCTCTCACTCCACTTTTTGTGAGGCAGGTCTCGTTACTTCTTTGTCTACAAACAAAAAAAAAAACAAATACACCGGTTAACCAAACCAAGCTGCAATCTGTTTCTGATCGATAGGCCATTGTTGAAATGGTAGGCTCTCATCTTTTCTCCATGGGGGAGTCTGATCCCCCGCCATGCGTTGTTCTGCCCCACAAGCTAAACAGGAAGTTTTTCCTTTTAATTGGTTGGATTCCAGCGTTGTGCGGGAGCGTGCTGCTGAGCGCTGGCAGGCCGTGTGGCAGCGCAAGAGAATGACAGAGCGGGAGAGGAAGAATGCAGCCGGACCACTCTCCACTCTGTCAGCTCCTTGTCCTGCGGTATCAGCCCATCAGCCGTGGCCAGTGTGTGTGTGTGTGTGTGTGTGTGTACAACATAGACTCAAGCGTGGCATGAGACAATCACTGCTTGTTGAACCCCTATGTGTGCCTTTGTGTGTTTATATTATGATTGCTGGCATGATACACATGATTAATTTAGCAGTTTCACCAGCTTAAGCTGTCTAAGAATGCACAGTACATGAGGGTATCAAAGTGAATAATTATAAAGGTAAAAGGATAGTACTACACATTGGCATACAGTAAAGGTGAAAATGCCTACAAAGGGTAAAATTTGACCACAGAAGTTTGCCTTGAATTATTCTGTTGAGCAGGTAGGCCTTCCCCTCCATAAATTTGAGGCTTTTCAAGAGAAGCACAGTGTTGTGTGTGTTTGACAGCTTACTAACAAGTAAAGGAACAACAATAGTCAATGATCTGTCTTTTGAGTCCTTGCCAGTAGTTTTCAGGTAACACTCACATACATGCAAAACATAGTATAATTCATGGGAGAGCAAGTGCAGGGATATCTATGCTTCGCCTTTGCCTAGTTTTGCTTTTGTCAGGTGTGTGTGTGTGTGTGTGTGACAAGCTAACCCTGTGACACAGGCCCTGAGGAGTAGATCTAGAGCTGCCGACAGCTCTAATTATATGTCCTTAGTTGGTGTGTTTTTAACAATTAGCATCTCATTATGTCTAATTAACCACAGACGTGTGTGTGTGTGTGTGTTTGTGCGTGCGCATGCATGTGCTTTTTGCTTTGCATAAATACACTAACTGGTATTGAATGTTATTTTTGAGCGTGGTTCTGGGATCATAAAAATGGGTTGGTTTTGGCAAAACCAAAACCAAAAAGACGTTTTATTAGTGGGAGACGTTTGGCCTAGAGCGGCTTCCACATCGTATTCTAATGACAGACGTTTTTCATTTCCTGGTGTAATTGATTTAGTGCATGCTCATAAAACTTTCAACTTTCAAAGCTAATTAGCTGAGACGCACACAATATTTCTCTCCGTTTCTGTCTTCTCTTTCTCTCTCTCATTCGTACATGCAAACTGTAAGCTATACACATATCCATGGATGCATTAAACACACACAGACACACTCTTCCAGTGTCTTTCCACTCAGCATTGTTTTTCGGCCATATTTCATATACCTGAGCTGTGAGTCAACCAGCTAGTCTATGGAGGAGGAAGAGCACGCCTACCAAACCACGCGCTAAACCTGATTGTGTAACACCTGAAACCGTACGTTAATTTGCATACACAGTCTCTGACTCACCCTGAGGCACGCGCGCACACACACACACACACATAGTACACAGTTTACATCTGAAAATAGCCTGTCGCAGTCCCAGGGTTTGGCTCGGTGGCCTGCTTTTAGGCCTTTGCTGCATTCTGCATGTGTGTGTTTATTTGTCTGTGGGAGTGTTTTGCACTGCTGCACTGTTAGATCAAAGGGAATTCAGCGTCTATAATAACGGTAGAGTTATGTGTGTGCGTGTACGCATGTGTGTGTGTGTGAGTTGTTGTGTGTTTATCTGCATACATGCATCAACTAAGCACAGTCATGTATGTTTGTTAGTGTGTGTGTGTGTGTTTGTAGTAGCTAAGTGTCGGGTCTCTCGTGTGCTGACCCTGCTGCGGTCAGCTAGTCGAGGTCACTGTGTCTCCGTCTCAGAGAGTCTCTTAACTGCACAGTAAATATTTAGCTTTCAAAGTGGAACTCGACACTCAAAATAGATGAAAATCGTCTTATTCTTTCTTTCCCGCTAAACTTCTTGACGGACAGTTAGCACGTATTTAAAGGACAGAACTGTTGACAACAATATTCTTGTCTTGTTAGGCCTGAATGTGGTGTTTTAATTTGAGTGCACTGCCAAAACATTGGTATTGTCCTTTAACCTGTCACTACCTCTTTATTTTCACTCTGTTTTCACCCGTACTTCTCTACTTTTTGGAATGACCAATTTTTTTCTCTCATTCCCTCATTCCCTTTTTTTAGAGCACTGATACGTTTCGCCCATCCTATCCACTATAATTTTCTTCCTTCTTCTGCGTTCATCTGTTAAACATAAATATCTCCTCAACCTTCTCCTCCTCCGCTTCTCCTCCTTTCTCCCTCTGTCTCTCTCTCTCTCTCTCTCCCCCCATCCGTTTTCATCTCTCCCGAAAGCAGAAAAGAGCTGAGCCGTCTGGCGTTAATGTTGGAGCCACTTTGTAGTGGCAGCATCTCATCTGCCAACAACATGTCCAAATTATAGCTCACGAGATCAGTCCAAACCCAAACCCTACTGAAGATGGGTGGGAGTCATAGAGAAAGGCTCACATGTTTTGCTGGAGGTGTGTTGCCTTGCCTCGAAATTTCATGTGACACTCCGCTTCTCGTGTACAATATGTAAGGGTGACTAGTCCTGACTTGTGGCGCTGTCACAACCGTTTGACTGTTGATTGCTGTGTTGACGGATGGAGATTTGGGTTGATATGTGGTGACATTCAAACATACGCACACACACAGTACACAGCGCACACACACACATACACAGATACCGTATTCGCTTTCTCTCTCTTTCTCAGTCTGCCTCTTGCTCTCTCACACACACAGTGTGGACAGCAGCAGATAACGACACTATTTGTGTCCCTCGCTGTAACTGAAATAGACATTAAGGAAAAAACACACACTCATGCAGTGAAAGAGGGTGGCTGTGTGCGTACGTGTCGGCTCGTATGTTCGACATGCCTACATAAGTGTGTGTGTGTGTGTGTGTGTGTGTGTGTGTGTGCATGTCACCACTTGCTGTGACGAACTGACCCTCTGACCCTTACTGATTCTATGGCATGCAGGGGTATACACACACACACACACACACACACACCATACACACTGACAAATTTACACTGCTGTCTTATCATTGAATCCATATTCTGTAGAATTTTAAGAGTTAATGTTCATCTTAATGCTTGTTTAATTTTCATTAGTCATTAATGGCTAGTGGTTAAATATTTGACCTTCTACTCAAAGGGAGATCTGTCTTTCCTAGTTCATGGTTCTGGTCAAACAATGTGTGCGTGTGTGTGTCTGTGTGAGTGTGTGTATATGTGTGTGTGTGTGTGTGTGTGTCGTTGTTGCTTTGCTTTTACTCAGTAAGATCTAGTTCAAGGCTCATTTCCTAATTACAATGCTGGCCAGAGGTAATTACAACCTTAGATTAAGAGCCGTTTCTCTTTTTTTACGGCCTCACTGAAACGCGGCAATTTGTGGTGGCTTTCTGGGATGAGCACCCTCCCTCTCTTCCTCTCTCTCTCTCTCTCCCTCTCTGCCTCTCTCTCATTCTCCCTCTGTCTCTCTCTCTCAACAGGTCATTGGTTTGAGCCGATCTGGGAATTTGGGGGATGTTTTTGGCTTTTTCACAGATTTTCCAAAGAGAGTGAGAAGGTTAAAAAATAGTGAGGAGGTTGAGAGGGCAGTTTCTCTCATGCCGTCTTTAATTCAGAGGGTAATCTGCCTTACAGGACAGACAAACCTACAAAAGCTACAGAGAGAAAGAGAGAGTGTGTGTGTGTATGTGTGTGTGTGTACGTGCGCGCGTGTGTGTGGATGCGGAGGACAGCAGTTATTTGGGGTTTGCGCTCAAGCTGGGGCACTCCAAGCCCTCAGATCCCTTCGCATGTGCGTGTATATTTATGCAGGGTTTTGAAGTGGTTCTTCTGAACGCATCATTTGGCTGCATCGGCGAGCTCTTCTTCAATTTAGCTTGGCAGGCGTATGGGCTGGGGTTTGCCTCCGCATACCGCTGGGTCAGCATTGATGTGTGAGGCTGAGGCCTTTGAAGCCGGGGGTTTTATTTAAGACGCCTGTCCAAGAAAGCAGCTCTGACTCTTGGTTGTCAACCAGGGAACGCCCCCCCGCTGTGCAACACCTGACACCCTGGTGAGGGGGGGCATGCTGAAGCCATTAAGTTCTGACGGTGGATCCAACTCAACTCGGATCAACATAAGAGAGAATGATATGCACATCTTGAATCCTCCCCCCCCTCTTTCTCTCTCTTTCTCTCTCTCTCACATACACGCACACACACACAAACTCAGAGTCTTGCTAATTGCGATGAGACTTTGCTTTCACATGGCCTTGACAAATGCAAACACACACCCACACACATATTCCAGCTTTCTGCCCTGTCGACTTCCCTCTCCCTGCCTGCTGTGTGAGTGCCCCGCTCCCCGTCCTCCTCTCCTCCCTCCTGCTCCCCCCGTCCTGCTCCCCCCGTCCTGCCTCTCCTCCCCTCCCCAGGCCTCCTCGCCTCAGCACCTGACTTTTAACCCTCTAATCCCTCTGATGCGGAGGGTAGGATGCTTCAGGCACTGCCCCTAATTGGCGTAAAAGGGAGCTGTGGGGCCGCGGCAGTACATGGTACGATAGGAAAATCCTCCGCTCTCAGCCATAGTGGAGAGGAAGAGAGCGGCGACAGAGAGTGTTATGAACTATGTTGTTTTAATAAGCAAAAACACTGACATAACATGCACCTATAAAATATCCAACAGTTACTTCAGTCATTTATCACCGTGACAGATGAGCCATCATATCTGACAAACTCTGTTCAGTAGCTTATTAAGACATCATCGCTCCTTTCCTCCCAAGCTCTTTGGCACAGATGATGAAATGACAGCCTTGATTATGCAAAAACAATAAAATTACAGGCTGACACAGTGTTTTGGTAACCAAATCCTGGATGGGTAGCGTGGTTTCGACACTGTTGATCACTTATAATGGCAAACTAAGAGTGTGCTAGCTGCTTTTTTGTGCCCAGGTAGCTGAGAGTCAGTGACAGTTAAATTGAACTTTATTTGTTGTTATAAAGCTCAGCATTGGTGCTGTGTGGGGAAAGAGGGGGATGCTGATGACTGGCTGTTTACCTTGGCATCAAGGAAGGGACAATGGGTGTGTGTGTATGTGTATGTGATGAGAGAGAGACTGTGTGTGTGTGTGTGTGTGTGTGTGTGTGTGTGTGTGTGTGCCTGTGTGGATCAGCTAGTGGTGTGACAGTAGCCCTGTGCTTAATTGTTTAAATTGGGTTTAACAACAGAGGCCCCGTATAGTCTTAGTCATGCTTTCCATCCATAGACAGAGTGTTAAGGGCAAGAAAGGTCGCGGGGGCCAGAGATAATCCACCCGTGTATGTGTGTTTTGACTTAATACACACACACACACGCACAATTGCGCATTTTAGGCAGCTGACATTTTGACGAGGAACACACTTTGATGTCTCCTTATTTGTACTTAATAGGTGGAGAGCAGCGTTCCTTGGCAGTGTCACCCTTAAGTCCTTTACTCAGACTTTACTGCTCACTTCATTTATCCCCTCTCTCTCTCTCTCTCTCTCTGTGCTCACTCTCTTGCGCACCATTCATCGCCTCAGACTTCTCACCATCTGTCTCTCAGCAGCGACAAGTGAGGCTGAGTGTCTCGGTGCCAACAAGCGACTGCACAAGCACTGCGACAGACAGCCGGGTAGATAGCGAAACCCTGAAGCAGACAGCCAGGAGACGGGAGCATCTTCATCGTAGCGGCCCGTGCGTGTAGACAACAACTGCATTGTCTCACTTATTACATGCCTTACCATGTCAAGCCATGCCCACAACAGCTCTCTTGTACTGTTAAGTGTTACAATCTGGTGCAACATAGCCTGAAAGTACTGCACATTAGTGAGGGATAATTGGGCTCCTGTGGCTGCTCCACTGTGCCTGGTAGCCTAATATAAACCAATTACAACCATTATGCGCCGTCAGTGACACTGTAGCTTCTCCTGCAGCATAATGACAGTCTGCGTCGAAACACATGGTGCGGAAGCAGGGAATGAGCTCTACACCGGCGCAGGGGTTAATAGTGGGCTATTGGAGTAGTTTACGCCGTCTGTTTGGCCCCAGGGAAAGATTAGGCAATTTTCCGTGCCTGTTTGTGGGGGGGGGGGTGTGCAAAAGATGCTAATCTGGCTGAAAGCTGGGGGGATCTTGGTCAGAAGACTGTTCTTACACGCACAGTATTGAACAAAGCATCTCAAATGAAGGCAGATTTTCAAAAGTCCGGCTATGTTTTTGATCAGCGATTCCCAAAGTGGGGTTTAGGGGCCACAAGGCGGCCCCGCCCCGAGAGGGTTAAATGAGGACTAGTTCAATTTCACTATTATTTCACTCACTGTGAGATCATGCGTGAGGAAGACTGCTTTGATCATAGGTTTCTGTGGTTGTCACCCCACATACAGTACAGACTGCTATGTAATTCTGTATGAAGTACAGTATCTTATATTTAAGAACAGAGATCTTCTTAGATGGGGTTCCTTGGGACAAAATACTTTCAAATGAGGCTCCTTTGACCAATATATATCTATCTATCTATCTGGGATTCCTTTAAATGAGAAGATCTGTGGCGAGATAAGATGACTTGGATATATCTGGAGGGAATGGATGCGCTGCTGGCTACTTGTACCTCTAGTTTATGGAACAGAGATTGGTCTAAACATGTTGACTCTTGTTAGTTTATTGGATGTTAGTTTATTGGATGTTACTTTATTGGATGTTACTTTATTGGCAGTTTAGTCTCAGTCAGTAGGGGGTTTACTCTTGCAAGAATTTGACCTCAGATGCACGTTTGCCTTTTACGCACTGCTGAGAAGAACTGATTTCTCTCTGATTTCTGCATGCACCTCTCTTGACATCTGAGTCAGTGTTTCATCCCTCGGCCTCTCCACTTGAGTTGTCTGATTTTACATATGGCTTTGGAACTTCAACGTATTTTAACCACAGTCAAATATCTTTTATAGAAACAGTAACAAGAGGTATCCACCTGTTGATAAACATAACTTTGTCCCCTCCTGTGTTAATATGAAACACATCTCAGAGTTTTACCCAAAAGGCATTTTCTCAACAATCTCTCTCTCTCTCTCTCTCTCATCTTGCTGTGTAGTTACTTAGTAAGAACCGAGAGGATTTCTTAAGATTTTTTCTTCCAAGTAAGCTCCTAAAACCAAATCCTCAGGAACTCATGTTAATGCATGGGCGACAATTGGGTATGGCAGGGCAGCCTGTGTCACTCGCTATCTTAGCCAAACTTAGTCCAAATTTGATACTGTAGTTTTTAACATTACAATGGAGAGTAAAGGTGGAGCAAAAATGGCAGAAATTTATTTGGAAGCTAAAAATACACATCATTCAAGACCAATGCTCCATCTTAGATGATAGTTTGGTGATCTATGTCTAATAATTTATCATACTGACAAAATAAAAATATTATTATAAATATCTTGTCGGTCTCTGCTCCACTTGTCAGAAATGTACTTGATGTAATCGGTTTGGAAGTTATGTTGCAAAATTGTATTAGCTGCAGGGACTTTGCCAAATCTTACGGTTTAGGGATTTGACCCCCGTGTTAACCGGAGAAATGAGCTTCCTGAGCATTGAAAACAAACTGTCTTGTCCGATTGAACTTTTAGCCTGTTGTGGGCCGTTCCCCCGCGGTAAACACGGCTCGGTGCGGTCTAGACGCTCGGCTCTGCCCCTGCATGCTGCACGGCGTCCTGCGGTCCAACACTCACTGTTTAACCAAGCCCGTTTAATTACGGCTCCGCTCTTTCCATTTGCTCCGCGCACACGCTCGCGTTTTACGCATTTCCGAACAACGGACAAACTTTGTTTTTGTCGTTATCTTGTGATCTGTGACTTTTGTTGGGAAACTTGCTATAGCCCGCTCATTTGACAGTGTTTAAGGTGATTTCCAGGGAATCCTCACCCTAACCCCATATGACAAAGAACCTATATCCTATAGCCTAATACATTTTAGAAGAATGCTATTTTCTAAATATCACAGTAAAACTAAGAAGTCCTTATATGAATATTATAGTGATACCTTGGGAGATAAAAACAATTTCTCAAAGTGCAGTAATGTCACTATTAACTTACTACTGAGCATAATAGAAAGACTGTAAATCTCTATAGGATTATTCTAGTGATTTCTTTTTTTTTCGTTAGGGGATTACTCAGCGCTCACTCCTGTCATACAGGGCACAAACAACTTTAGTGAGCAGCCGCACTGGTCGTTGGTGGTTCATATTATTTTTTAAAAGGAAATAAACCTGCTAAACTAATGTTCACACTGTGTGGATTTTGTTCCTAAAAAGAATTCAGCTAATTCTGTGGATTTATCAAGATGTTCCTGTAATTATATTCCCAAACCTAACTGCATATTGTCAACATAACCCTGTCGCCCCGGTTTACGCACTCCATGTGTTCCTGCTAAGCGAAGAAGCCGACAACCGTAAACCCTTATGCAATTTTTCCAGATATCTTTATTGTATTGATTATGGAAGGAAACGCTTACCCTTAACTCTCGGAGAAGTGCAGTTGTGAGCGCACTCGGGAATTTCTTGCGCCCTGTAGCTTTATCCAAGCGGAGGAGTTCACAGAAATAACTCTGAAAGTCCTTTTTAGTTTTCCTTCTGCGCTGCTGTCAACAACAAAAAAAAAAAGTTTCTCTGAACGTATGGAAGTTGTATCGCTCCTCATCAAATCCTTAGAGAGGTTCAAAAACCTCCACGTCAAGGAATGCGCTCAAGTGCTGACTCCCTGGACAAAAAGCGCTTTATTGGTGAACACAGTGGAGAGTTTAAAGCAGAGGGATGGGAGGGGCGAGGCGAGGCGAGGCGAGGCGCACCGCGGCAGAGCGCTCTCCTGCGCAGGCTGCACACTGGAGAGCAACACAACTCACCTTGCAGTTTGGCTGGGTGCGAAGGAAAGACATTCCACCCCCTTTTCAGTTTCATTATATCTTAATGCCTACCTGCGCAACCTGTTTCATTCAGGAGACATTACTAGTTTAACCTAGTAGTTGGTTACATATGGGCCCTTTATTTGGTAATAGATACATTGTTTGTTTTGTTTTGTTTTTCCGATATACATTTTACATCTTAGTTATTATCACAATGAGTGAGTAGGCAGGGTTCAGTATATTGCTGGGATTAACCCTGTGACTGACCGGTTACATGACCGTCCACCACTAGCTTCACCCCTAATATAAAAATATATTAGGTACTAAATATATTAGGGTAAGAAATATACAGTATATACATGACAAATGAAAAATATTCAAAACAAAACTTTGAAGAGGCAAATCTTCTTTGCTAAGAAACATGTTACATCTATTTATATATAATTCATTATAGCCTTATCTATAAATGTTTTAACTCGTCTTATCTGTTAATTAACTTTATCTCTCCGCTGATGTACGAGAGCGTCAATCACCTTGACAGCGTACGTGCAAGAGAGGTCCCGAGCGTCACCCCCCACATTAGCACATATGGTCGCTTCATTTCACATGGCCATCTTCAAGCTGAGAAAGCTATTGAATACTTCCTACCGCCAGTGACAAACTACCCGTCGGCAGCTGGCAGCCTATTTTAATGTCAGCCAGAATGGTTTCCCAACGAGGTGCAGTAAGGGGATAGCTCTCAGGCACCGTGTCACCTCCGCTGTGTACTTTTAGCCACATGCCGCGGAATTACCCATAAGTGGAGAAACGAAGGGTATATGGCTTCACCCTGTTTCGGATAGAAATACTGCAGAGCCTGTTTGAAGGACCTGTTTGATATAAAAAAAAAAATCTCAACCTTCATCATTCCAAATGTTGAAAGAACCCAGTGCCTCTTGTGCACAGCGCTCTGATATTTCCCCCTCATGTTTTGACCTATGTGTGCTTGCAGAGCTGCTGTATTCCCCACTTGTTGACAAGGGATTGTCAAAATAACTGAAGCCAGGCCAAATTTCCCCCGGTATATTTACAGTGCTGTCACTCACCCTCGTGCTGGAGGTGTAGAGAGCCCAACAGGAGCAAGATTCAACAAACAGATCTCTCTCTCCGGCTCCTAGGCCCTCGCACGCGCCTCCTGAAGCCACCCCCACCCCTCCGTGTCCTATGGAGACGGGACACTTTTGTTCCACTTGCTGAGCCGTGCTTGTGTATTTTGTACAGTTTACTTTTTGATAGTAGTCTCCACGCAGTCTCTGGCTCATGCCCTCTCTCTCTCTCTCTCTCTCTTTATCTCTCGCTCGCTCGCTCACTCGCTCTCCTTCAGCTCCTACTGTAAGAGTTATTATCCATACAGCACACACACACGCACGCATTGTACCATCTGCAAGACATTACAGTAAAATTGCAGGAATAGAGAAACGATTTCACGCACGTCCCGCAGGGTCCAGATGTAGCCCCATAGTCGCAGCCGCAACTGAGTTTTACGCATTCATAAGAAATAAATCTTCCTCCCGCTGTTCTTTATCACAACCGCGCAGATTCACATGTACAAAGCTCACAAAATCAGTGTCTGTGCTTTCTCTCCCTCTCTCTCTCTCTCTCTCTCTGTCTTTCACTTACACACACACACACACACACACACACACACACACTTACACCTTCCTGTCCAAACTGCAACACCAGTGCTGCTGCCTGTGTGCTGAGGTCATCCAGGTGCATTGAGGGTGAGTTATTTATCTTAGTCATCTGGCCTGTGTGTGTTGGACGGAGAGGAGGACCGAAGTCGCCAGGAGGCCAGGTACTCAAGGACCCGCCTCCAGACCAGCGGCAGCCTTCTTTCACTGTGTCCAAGCTGGTCTGCTGCTTTAGGTTTATAACCAAGGAAACACACACCTGCACACATTTTCTCAAAAAGCTTTTTCAAATTTAAAAATGAGCTCTATGGGCACAAGTCGAATAGAAACAAGTGTTGCGAAAGCATATTGTGATATCACATTAAAATAAATGCATACCTAAATACTGTGTACTAATACAATACTATCATGAACGAACGCAGTGGTAACAGCAGGAACTCATTGCATACAAAAAGTACTTAATAAAGCATTCTGTGCTATGATCAGTTGAAAAAATAAGTAATACATTATGAATAATGTAGTTAAATATCATTTGTGAGGTCATAAAAAGATTAAATGAATTTGGCAGCAAGTAGCAATGTTTGCTGTGGAGACTGTGAGAAATTTGTGAGAAAGTTTGAATTGCACTTTCAAACTTTGGGTAGTATATTTCTCTAAATGTATTCATTCATTGTGGACATTCATATAGAAAGTGCAATTTGGTTTCTACCTCCTGCAGTTTCTACCTCCTGTGAAGTCTTCAGTTAGGGTCTCCACATTTTTCTACGATTAAACATCCAGAATGGAAAGTCCTTGTTTTAGCCTGCTGCAGTTACATTAAAGGACAACTATAGGCGTTTGGTCAGTGGAGTAAATCACAGTTTAGTGGCTGTAACAACATTACTGCATGCGCCGTCAGCACGTTGGGCTCCTAATCACCCTGGCTCAGTAAAAGATGGCGAGGTGGAATCCGGCCCGTTCCATAACACTGCCCAGGGGAACCAGTAAAACACTGGTTTGGGACCGAGCCAACCGCAGCCTGCTAAGGGTTTAAGGCTAGAGACACTTATAGCTGCGCAGCACCATGCTGTTTTTTTGGAAGGGGGGGGGGGGGCTTTCTTCTTTCTTCAGTTTTTCTCACCTTTTCTCAAGAATGGCTTTCTTTTTTCTTTTCATGTCCCTGCTCTACCAATTGGCTAGTACTCTCAACATTTTCTTTCTGTTCCTGCTCCATTCTTTTTTCATTCGTTCACATGCGACCATGCTCTTTGTGTGTTTCTTCAACTTGACTTTCATCATTTTCTCTTCCTCTGGTTGACCCACCCTGACTAACTAACTGCTAACCCCTTTGACCTTTTTCCTGCTTCACTTTGTCTCACTTTTTTCGCTTGGTCTTGAATCACTTCAGTTCTCCTTTTCTACTCTCCACTATACAGTAGCTTTTTACGAGCTCAGATTTATTTCAAGTTCAACTTTGTCTGCCGTTTAGTAGCAGACAAGATACATACTAGAACTATTCTCACACTCTATTTTGCTGATTCATGTTCAAGTATTAGAATCTAATTTGTATCATTTATACTTTCTCTGGATAAAGTAACCCTTACTAATTAGTTACTCATCCACTTTAACAGGGACAGTAGATGCTAAGTATATATCAGAGTTAGGATTTTTGTTTTTGTATTAAGTTATAAAGTTTTCACCCAACAGCGACAACTTGTTTTTGCTTTGTTTTTTTTAGGATTCTCGGGTTTTGTTTTGAAAGTACAACTCCAATTAATTTATTATGGTGGTTTACCATTCCCCTATACCTTTTTCCTGCTTTTTGTGCTCCTGATCACTTCCATATTCTTGCTGTATACTGTATAGGGTTTATAGTGTATGCTTGCTATAATGCATATTGTATATACAACGTGTGCTATAGATTTGTCCTTGACCCTGTGACCTATCACCACATGACCTCCCTGGCCAAGAAGACGCCCGGTCACGGGATAAACCCAGACCACCATCTGTCTTCCTGCTATACAATCCCACCCTCTGTATGCCTCCATAAACATATCCATAGATCTATTCAGGAACTTGAGTGTGTGTCTTGGTTTGAGGTCCATGTGCTTTTTTGTTCACAACATGCCTGTGGGTTTCATAGAGGAGGAACTGGTGAGTTAAACGGACAAGGCCAGTGTCCCTGGAGGAGAAATAGAAGAAATGGGCATCAGGGAAGAGTGTCAAGAGTGTCAGTGAGTTTAAAAGAATAGTTCACCCCAAAATGAAAATTCAGTCATTATCTATTCAGCCCCGGTGTCAGGCGAAACTCCATTGACGTTCATAGGACCGCAAACGCACAATGAGTTAGCCCCCATAGCCCCTCCATCTCAGCCTTTTCCTAAACAATTGAAGTAAACAGATCCATTTTACAGATCCATAAAAAGCATAAAATGTCCATCAGAAGTGTTTTGTAGCCAAACGATTGCACCCGTAGGGCCAAAAGTTTTTATGTCATTATCTCCTATATTTTCCTCACTGACAATGCTTTGGTCACGCACACCCTGCAGCACTCTGGTAGAAGACTCTGCTTGCTACCGTAGGGTTCAAAATACTTGGATTACGTTGCACGAGCTGTTTGGTTTGATGGACGTTTTATGCTGTTTGGAGCTGTAAAAAGATGGCCCCATTAACTTAAATAGTCTGGGAGAGGGCTGAGATGGACCTACGGGGGTTAACTCACTGTGTGTTTGGCAGTGATCTATTGTAACATCCCTTTTATTACACAAGTAGTATAGGAATGTACAGAGTAGGTCAGATTTTGCAGTATTCAGCCCATAGTACAGTGAAGGAACACAAACATAGAGGGAGAGAGTGGGGTTGGTTTTGGAAATCCCTAGTCGCTTTCCCTTTGGGACGGCCTGGGAACCATCGTCCTGGGTTATTTTCTGATCGAGCCACAGCTCAATCCCCGGCCATTATTCTCTTGTTTTTGTCACTTCTTCCGTGTATCTACATGTGTATGTGTATCTTTGCATTACTGTGTGTGTGTGTGTGTGTGTGCGTGTGTGCATGTGTGCGTGTGGATGCATGCGGTATCCCCTTTCCACAACTATATGTCTTCCCATCACACATAAATGTGAATGACTGCAGTATGTGTGGGCTGGCGTGAGACATGACTGTGCCCTCCCCACACGGCTTCCCACAGTTCCTTAGCCCCCGGTAGCCAGAATACGTCCGTGGGAAGGAGTGCTCCGTAGTGGAGGGGAAACCTGGGAAGAGAGGGAGGATAGATAGATAGATAGATAGATAGATGGTTAATTGGTAGCTGCTTTGGCAACACTGAAAGTGACAGAGGAATATGACAAACAGGGAGAGAGGGAGGCTTTCTGTAATGAAGGAAATCAAAGCAGAAGTTGTCACTATTTGTGTGAGAACAAACACATAATGCTATAATCAAATGTGCTGGATCAGATAAAATTCAGTATCTGTCTAAACACTGGTGTCAAATATTGACTCTTCCCACCTGTCCTCTCTTGCCAGCTCATCCCATTATAAGTCAATCTGCCCCTCATAAAGCTGTCTCTCCTAGAGGATCCTTTGTATACAACACTATAAAAACAAGTGCACATTTTATTATCTTGTTTATCTAGTCCAGCCTGGGTTAATTGGACTAAAAGTGGCGCAGAGGGGACTTGCGACCCAAAGTGAACTTCATTTTCAGGGTGAAGAGGGCTCGGGGTATTCGTCCAAAAGAATCCCATTTTGCCCTTTCTCACCATTTGTCTGTCACTGGGACAGTTAGATGGACTGTGTTAATGAACCTAGCTTTGGGAACGCAGACAGGATGTCATAATATGGAAGATTTCCTGCCCCCCGTTTGTCGCCTTGTTTATTGTTTTGTTTGTGTGCATTTTTTTTTTTATTATTTTGGTCACTTTGTCATTTCTCTATAGTCCTGTCATGGAGTTTTAGTATCATTGGAGCAAGCTGAGGGCTTTGTGTGAGCTCTTTGATATAGTTGTCAGGGGATGACATGAAAAGACCCTCAACGCAAACCTCAAGAATCTGTGCACCAAACAATTAGCGGCGCAGTAGCTGTTTGTTCATTGCAGAGAACGGTAGAGACAGCCGGACTGACGGGCAAACACACAGAAACCTAGAAAGGTCAGACCATAGTTCACTCTGAGATTTACTAGTCTATTGACTCTGTGCAGGCAGACCTTTTTCATTTATGAGAGACAGACAGACAGACAGACAGCACAGCTGGGACATGCATGCCTCTGAGCCGGACAAGCCATTAGTGCCCATTTGTTGTTGAAAGGATGAAGAATCCCCCATGAAAACAATACTGGGTTTACCAACTCCTATTATTGAGTTGATTAAAAACATCCTTCCCTTAGCAAATATATGATTAGTATTTTTATAGGCAGTCTTTTAAACTAGACACATGTGGGTGCTGTGTTAGCTGTGGTATCCTGCTTTTGTGGATATAGCAGTCACGGTGGGTTATCTGCCCTCTCTTTAGCTAAAAGAGAGGGATTTCTCCTTATCGCTGCGGCTCTGATAAGAGTGAGAGCAGAGGAGAGAGTGCAGAGAGGATAGAAGGAGTAGGGGTGAGACACAAGGGGAAGAGGTTGGGTTGAGGGGGCGTGTCGCTGACCTCCGGTCGCTGGGTTACTCTGGGGGTCGTCCAGAAGTGGCGTTTTCCCATGATAGTCAAGGAGGAGTGTACACGCACAGCATGAATTATTAGCCGAGGTGAGAGATAGTGAGATCTTACCTTCTCATTCTCTGCTTCTTCAGTTTGTTCTTCGTTTCTTCCTTTCTTGTTTGTTGTTTTTTCTCTCGTTCTCTCTTCTCTTTCTGTCTCTGTTTTTGTTACTTTCTTAATCAGTTCAGTTTTCTCTCACCACATCAATTCAGTGGACTTTAGTAACTTGACATTGGCAATGTTTTGCCAAAGCAACTTAAAAAGAATTACACATTGGTGGCTCACCGAGTAGAGCGTGTACCATAAGGCTCAGTCCTTCCCGCAGCGACCCGGGTTCGAATCCGGCCTGCGGTCCTTTGCTGCATGTCCTCCCCTCGCTCTCTCTCCCATGCCTTCCTGTCTCTCTCTCACTGTGTCTGTCCAATAAAGCATAAAAAATGCCAAAAATAAATCTTAAAAAAAAAAAAAAAAAATTACACAGATGATTATTAAAGAAAATCCTCAAAGAATGAATAAGGGAAATTGATCAAAATCTTAATACATCAAGTTGTGAACATGCATCGCCCAAATCAGCCCACTTTCTCACAAAGATCAACTCCCTCCATCACCCCTCTCTGCTTTCCTTCTCCCTACCTCCTTCCCTCCCTTCCTCTTTCCCTCCCTTCCTCCTTCTCTCCCTTCCTCCTTCCTTCCTTCCTTCCCTCCCTCCTTCCTCCCAGTGTTGTTCTCTCTCTGCAGTCTGGTATGTCAGGTGTTGAGTAACAGCAGCATGCCTGTGGTTTAGTGCAGGAGTCAAAGTGACTGCAGCTCAACTATGTTCACTATGTTTGTTCCACTATATGGTAGAAACCCATCAGAGGTATGAGAGGAATAATGCCACACGGGTCCCGTCAGGTCAGCCCAGTGCCGTCAGTCAGAGCAGCGCTCGGGGAATGACCATGGCATGATGAAGTAGGCCAAGGTGTAAGCCTGCTACCCACCACATGGGTGTGTGAGGGCGGAGTGTACGATATGCGATATGTGCAGTGTGCTCGCATATGAAAGCATACATACAGCAGTTTTACAAAAACATACTACTATCATTCTCACTCACTCACTAATTCACTGACTCACTGATTCACTCATTCACTCACACACAAAAGAACTGCGCAAATTTGATGACAGTAAGGCAGAAGCATCTTTTTACACTTTTTTGTTATTTCACTTTTTGACTCACTGTATTGAATTCTTCATTTGTGCATCATCAGCTTCATTTTGGACATTCTGCTTTTTTCCTGATACTGTGCATTTCTGCTTCTGATACATTTCTTATTCTTTTAGAATTATGCACCTGTAATTGACCATGATTCTATGGCGCAGACATTAATGTTAATCTATCTTAAAGTGCTGAAAAGAATTGCAGAGTGAAAATAAAGGCTTCTTCCAGAGTGACCGACTCACAGTCAGTCAGATTCCATCCAGTCCAGTGGAGCGGCAGGCGGAGCGGCTCGGCCAGCCCCCTGTGGTCTTATCAGCCAGGCAGTCACATGATGTGTTGGGAGTGTGCCGCACTGCACCGACACACCATGGCACAACGCTGAGGTCATCCACACAGAAACTTGAAACCACTCCAAGAAAAAACACGGGAATGGCAGCATTCCTAAGAATTAAAAAATAATATAAGACTTGACCTCAGTTATGCCACGTTTTTATTGATGGTCAACATGCATCCACAAAGACTCCATACTCTGCAGCCCATCCCATTACCCCGTTACACCCATGCCTGTATCACTGACCGGGCATGCAGGGCACATGCCCCAGGGTCCCAGGGCCCCAGACCACCAGGGGCCCCAAAATATTCTAAGTACCATGTCCGTGTTCAATGCATTTTACAACGTTTCACGAATTTCAATTGAAATGTGCAGTCAGGCGGGACAGATATAGGCCCGTAGGCCACAGTTTATGATTATGGGGCCCCAATCACAATTATTAAACTGCCCTCTTGCTTGTGTGTTTATGAGCAGTGCATTTAGTGAGTATCATCCAGCTAAGATGCAGAGCACTAATTATATACTGGTGGGGCAGGGGGGTCTAGGTACAGACAGTCAAACCTTTTTAATAAATTTCAACATTTAACTGTCAACCTCATCCCAAACTGGACTCTGCCTTGTTTTTGATACCTCTAGCATTTTGACTAGTCATAATTTAAAAAAATATATTTTAAATTAGCATTTTGACTAGTCATAATGTAAAAAAAGATATCTTAAATTAGCATTTTGACAGGTCATGATGTAATTAGAGGTATCTTAAATTAGCATTTTGGTTGGTCGTAATGTAATGATGCTAAATGCTAAATGCTTAAATGCTAATTTACAATATCTCTCATTACATTATGACTAGCCAAAATGCTACTTTAAAATTCAGATATCTGTAATGAGAACTACTGGAACTACCACTACTAGGCCTATACTGCTGCAGCAGCTGTAGTAGTAGCAGCAGCAGCAGCAGTGTTGTTGCTTGCCACTACTGACTAACTACCACCCGGCTTAAAAGTACTGCTGCAGCAGCACCACCCAGCACGGTCCCTGGAGCCCCTGGTAAAGCTCTTACTGTGGACTTTGACAAGGGCCTACAACCCTGTAAGATAAGATAAGATAAGATAAGATTAATGCCCTTGGGGAAATTCAGGAAAAGTAGCTGGTGAAGCTACTTTTATTAGTTTTTATTTTTTATTTTTTTTTGTTTGGATTGGGTGGCGGGTTTGCGTCTCTTTGTACCAACGATCAGCTCTTCCATGAACCGGGTCTCTTCATACCAACCACCACCTCTTCAACGAACCGCCATCGCTAACCGCCAGACCACACCTTTAGAGCAGCTGGCAGGTTGGCTTCAACGGGACGCAAACCGCGCCTCAATCGCGACCGCCAGACCACCTTTTGCAGGCTCCTGGCTGGCAGGCTAGCTTCAGCGGGAGGCGAACTGCGTCTGTTCGTACCAACCACCACCTCTTCAAGGAACCGCCGTTGCTAACCACCAGACCACACCTTTGGAGCGGCTGGAAGATTGGCTTCAGCGGGACGCGAACGGTGCCTCTTCTTACCAACCACCAGCTCTTCAAAAAACCGCATTCGCTAGCCACCACGCCACCTGGTCCAAACTATCAAAATTAACTAGAGATAAGATAAGAATAATGCCCTTGGGGAAATTCAGGAAAAGTAGCTGGTGAAGCTACTTTTATTAGTGTTTTGTTTTTTTTTTCTAGTTAATTTTGATAGTTTGGACTGGGTGGCAGGTTTGCGTCTCTCTGCACTAACCACCACCTCTTCAACAAACCGCCATCGCTAACCGCCAGACCACTCCTTTAGAGCGGCTGGCAGGTTGGCTTCAGCTGGACGCAAACCGTGCCTCAATCGCGACCGCCAGACCACCTTTTGCAGGCTCCTGGCTGGCAGGCTAGCTTCAGCGGGAGGCGAACCGTGTCTGTTCGTACCAACCACCACCTCTTCAACGAACCGCCGTCGCTAACCACCAGACCACACCTTTGGAGCGGCTGGCAGGTTGGCTTCAGTGGGACGCGAACGCCGCCTCTTCGTACCAACCACCAGCTCTTCAACAAACTGCGTTCGCTAGCCGCCACACCACCTAGTCCAAACTATCAAAATTAACTAGAAAAAAAAAAAACTAAAGAGAAAGTCTCCAAACACGCCCATCAAGCGTCCAATAGCTACTGGTCTGAAATGAGGACCGTGTAACAACGTTCCCAAAGAGATCCTCTTGCCGCGGTCCAAGCATTAGCTTTACCAGCGCCCAGGGGAGCAGACCTTACCGTGGTAAGGTATGAAGCTCAAGACCTCGAGCGTGGCCTTTTATGCCCTGGGCTGCTGCGACCAAACACAACAGAATTCTGATTGTGATGTCATCAGTGCAGCTGAGAGAGGCTCTGATTGGTAGAGCACAGTCCAGCTCCATCCAATGATGTCATAATCGGTTAGAATGGGGAAGCAAAGCCGTGTTCTGATTGGTTCCGATTGAATGCACAAAATGAGTTTGGATTATTTGAAATGATTTTTAGCCTATTATGTAGATCTTTATTTCTATTTGGAGTGGGCTTGTAGATGCATGCATTTATTTATTTAAGTCAAACTTTTCAAGATGAATGCATGTATTTTCTGCCAGTCTTGCTCATTACTTATTCATAAGTACGAGTCCTAGGCTTTACGAGGTGCTCTAGTTTGGCATCCTTCCCCTTCGTCTTGTGAGCATCATGTGAGCGCTTGCTTCTCTCAAACTACTTCTACTAAAGCTTGTTCTCAGTCTTTATCAATTCACGGGAAAATTACAAAATCTAATATTGATAAACATATCAATAGCCTACATATTATACAAAATATAATATTGATAAACAATATAAAATATTGCAGTGTCTGGGGTTGGCAGTAAATCGCCAAACCACAGGGGGACATTACTTTTTCATCGCGGTAAGAACATTTCAATACCGTCTGCTCTTGTCTCATTTCTTTTATCCATAATGTAGGTTACCTCTTGCAATATTGTACTCTACATTTTTGTATCCCATGTTCCCTTGTTGTCCATCATGCAAAGTGTGTGGTCTTGCCTTGATGTATTGTTTCCAAACTATTGTGGCGCCACTCTTGCCCTTATGCATTTGTGATTTATGCCTTGTTGTTGTGTCTCTCTGTGTTGTGTGCTCTTTTACTATGATACCATGCTCCTTCAAAAGCCCTTTGCCTTTTGCCAGGCGACCATGGAGTCATTGTGCTCTGAAATGACCTGCCTAGTTAAATGAAAGAGGTTAAATAAAAACAAACGCACACAAACACACACACGTGCAGATAAAAAGTGTGCCTTCAGCTGTGACACACAGCATTGATAGCGTTACCTGGAAAGATGGATGTGGAGGCCTTGGGGTGGAGGAGAGGTCAAAGACAAAGGGAGCGTTGGATAAACAGACAGAAAGAAAGCGCAAGGAAGGGAGCTGTACCAAGAGAAATCGTCTTGTTTCTATTGTTGTCGGTTTTAATAGTGTCCTAGCTATGACTGTCATTTTGTTTTTCATTTCTTGGCCCGTCTTGCCCCGCCGCGTTTGCGAGGCCAAAGCCCATATGAGTGTAATTCAATGCAACATGAACGCCACTTAGCTTTATCCTCCAGAGGCACACACATCTGCTGTGTTAACAAATTGCTCGAAGCTGCCTCGTCATGCAGCGGTGGAACGGCCCGGGCTGAGGCTGGATGTGGGCTTGTAAACGTCCGGTCAGCACCATGCATTGTTAAGAGGTGGTGGCTCACTGAGCGTGTGTGTGTGTATCTCTATATCTCTCTTTCTCAAATGCATACGTTTCTACTTTCTTTCTGAACATTGCCCCATCCATTTATACAGTTCGATACAATTTATACTGGAACACTGGAAACGTTTGAATGTTTAGCATTTTATGACTGGAATACTAAACTGTGCATTAGCAATGGTTGCTCTGTATGGGTGGTCACAAACCTTGGTTTCTCTTCTGACCAAGATTCAGACAAAGAGACGGTGGAGAAGGAATGCAAAATTGTATCTGTGTGTGTGTGTGTGTGTGTGTGTGTGTGTGTGTTTGCATGTCTGTGGGGGGCCTGGAAAATATTGGCAGTAATAGGAGTTGATCCTGTAGTGCCAGCTTCAGTACATCCACAGAGTCAAGGCTATGGTGTCCTCTGTATCAATCTCTCCCCCCCCCCCCCCCCCCCCCCCCCCTCTCTCTCTCTCTCTCTCTCTCTCAGATGGGTCTTCTTCTGTTCATTACTTCACCCTCTCACTATCCTCTCACTCCACCCTTCCCCCTCACTCTCTCTGTCTCTCTCTCTCTCTCTCCAAAAACTCCCCCAGATGTAGCAGCATGGACCTCAACACACTCTTATAAGGACACACAATTGAAACCCTCTGGCCTAGCTGTTGTGATTTACAACATGCATGTGATAGTATCTTAGCTCTTACTTCTCTTTCTCTTAATGTCTGTCTTTTCCTCCCTCCCGCAAACTCTCCCCCTTTCTCTTATAGTAAATCAGCTCTGTCCTGCAAGGTATTTATTAGTGTTTCATTGTAGATCTCTCTGCCTCGGTCATTAAAACAGTTGATTTAGTGTGGGTGTGTTGGACAACAGAATGGCTTCACTAACAGTAAAACACAGGTTCTCATACGCAGTCTGTCCACCCAGGACCAAGGGGGAAAGGTAAGGCCCGGGTCTGGGGCCCCGGTCAGGCCGAGGGAAGGGTGTTGAAGTAGAATTTTGACATTGTCAGGCCTCTACAGCACGTTATGGGACAAGGATCTCATGGAATGCAATGTAGCGTAGCGCTGATATCATGTGAAAATAGCTGTTGAGTTTTGATTTTCATGTCTTTACTTGAACTGATGGGTTTACGTGGGATTTTTTTTTAGCGGTTGGGCAAGTTTCAGGACCTGATTGACCACAAAGCTCATACCAAACCCATTGTGTGATTTAAAAACAAAAATCATGGTTGTCAATGGGAAAACAAGGGTAACTTTCTTAATTCTAAAGCCTGACTCTTTGGAGATACAAGGTTTTTGTCTTACAGCAGTGGAATTTAGACACGCTTTTGAGATAGAAAGGGAGAAAGATGAGAGGACTGGATAAAGAGTGATAAAGTGGCATTTTAGATGGACCAAAAAGAACAAGTACGGACACATAGTCACAGCTGGCGTGTGTGTGTGTGTGTCTGTGTCTGTGTCTGTGTCTGTGTGTGTGTTACAGAGAGATGAGTCAGGTCCCCCATCCTTTAGTTGCTACACTGCCTCTGCACCAGAGACAGAGACCCACAGACTGATATAAAGAGTGACTGATAAACGTGGCTCTGGCATCTGACTCTGATAAAGCAGAATGGGAAGATACCATGGCGTCAAAACATGTGCAAATGACCATCGATGAAACAGTTACTCAGCACAGAAAGGCGCTCTGTTGAATTCCTCAAGAATGTTTTTGTAGCTCTAGTTGAGAAAGAATGAAAAAAAAGATTTGAAGTTGTTTTAGGGTTTATATTTCTCTCTTCATTTTTCTCGTTCTCTCTCTCCCCTTTCACTCATTTGTCACACGCGTACTCAGGCTCGGAGGGAAAACAAATATTAAACAGTAATGTTTTGTGTCAGTAAATTACTGGGTTTTATGGTTCTAGCATTTCCAATAATTCTGTCTTGGCTGTCCACGAAGGAAAGTCTCTCGCACACACACACACACACACACACACACACTCGTACATAATCATACACAGTGGAGCAAGTATGTTCTAACACTGGCTTGGGTCCTCCAAATGTGAGCTTTGGTACAAGGTCAAGGACTGCCATCATTTTTAAGGAACATTGGCTGAAGATTGGAGCAACATTTGTCAAAGTGTTCACCAGCAGGGTCCCAGGTCATATGATGTCACAGCTCACTTGTGGCGTCTCCCAAGCCGTTGGCCCAGTCGTTGGTCTGTAACAGCCAGTGTCCAGTTGAGCGTGACCACGGTCCGTTTAGCCGGACAGGATTTTAACAGGGCAGTAAGTCATTCATCGAGCCTGTTATTGGTGGATTGTGTTTTTAAAGAAGACTTTATTGGGTGCTGCAGGGTGTATATGGCAGAACGGCAAGAAGAAGTTTGGACTGAGGCTTTTCCACAGTAGGAAAGATAGAGTAGAGCAGGCCTAGGACTGACATCATCTTCAATTTGTTCCCTATAACAAATCAGCGCACCATGCAGAGCGACTGGCTCACTGGAACCAAGTCAAGGCCGAGTTGAGGACCATCACTTTTAAGTTATGCCTCTGGTATGCAAAATAATTAGTGTGCAATAACATGATATCCATGTGTGTTTCGGAGCATGTAATTTCAGTTTTTTTGCGGTTTATTCACTGATGTGTGGATTTAAGTTGAGAGTGTAGAGAACTTCACTCTCTCCTCGCCGTCTGTTAAACGTGTGCACCTCTGTCTGTGTTTAGCCTTTAAAATGCAACCGTGACATGAACCGGACGCTGCCCCGCTGACCTAACAGCAGAGAGGGTCGTTCTGGTCGCCACCCTCTCTTCTCCGTGCCATCCGTCCCTCTCTCTTCTCCCCTCTGAGGCGGTTGTGTCTGTCTGGTGGTTCCCAGGCTCCTGCTGACAGGTCATTTAATGGTCATCTGGCCCAGGCCCTTGATGCTGGACCCTGGGGTTAACGTGGAACGCATCTCTTCCGGGGCTCCACAGGCTCATCATGGCTCGCAACCAGTCAACAAGCGGCCGCCACCAACAGACACAAACACACCTCAGACATCACAGATGCACACACAGACTCAAACCCATGCCAAGATTGGAAGCAGACACGTGTTTAGATGAGCTAAATGTGCTTTTTATTCTCCGTCACCAACCTCATAGTCGTCTTACTTTTATAGGAGTGGATTCAAAAGATTTATCTACACTACCAGTCAAAAGTCTGGACACACCTGATTGAATGTACTATGTTTTTCATTCTCTTAAAATGAAATTTGTTTCTTAGACAAATATAAATAGTGAAGTTGATGCCTATGTATGAATTTCTTTCCAAAGCCTTTGCCTTTCCATCAAGGCAAAGAGTGGCTACTTTAAAGAATCTAAAATATAAGATAATTTTGATTTGTTTAACACTTTTTTGGTCGCCGCATAATTCCATTTGTTTTATTTCATAGTTTTGATGTCTTTACTGTTATTCTAAAATGTGGAAAACAGCAAAAATAAAGAAAAATGTGGTGTGTCCAAACTTTTGACTGGTAGTGTATTTCCCATCAGGAGTGCTGCACCTTTTCAGCCCCCTACCTCCCCATCAGTCTTGTACACCCCGACGCCCTCGTGCCCACCCACATCCTCCACCCTCCCCTCCTCTGCTCAGCCCGCCCAGTCTGGAGCGCAGTGCTGTGCGCTGAGGGTCTGAGGGGTCTGTGGGGTGGAGGATCCCTGCCAGTTTATGACCACTGCTTTATAGCTCTATGAGCCCGTCTGGCCCAGGTTACCACACATTTATAGGTCTACTGCGTGTGTGTGTGTGTTTGTGTGTGTAGGCATGCAGGGCTGTGTGCCAGTAATTTTGGAGATGGGCTTCTAATGTCTCTTATTTGTCTGAGATAAGTAGAACCGTATGTGTGTGTGTGTGTGTTATATGCCTGTATAATCATCTGTCCATTCTCTGTCTCTCTCTCTTTCTCGGCCCTCTTGTAAAAATAAAGATTCGGTTTTTCATTTCTCATGTCAACATTATGCAAAACAGACCCGCTGTCAGATTATGTGGTCAGACAGCCTGTGTGCTAAGTTGTCTTGAGAAGTGTCTTAACTGCATATTATATTGTTAGGAGTTGTTTTTCTACACATATTTGGTATTTTGCAAGGAGATGATATGCAGCAGACACCGCTGAGAGCAGTATGGACTCGCTTGTTGTGGGCTAGTAGCTGGCATTGTTTCCCCCTGCAGAGAAGGATTAGTAGAGCGATGTGCGGTGCTGATTGGGGCTGCTGGTGTCAGTGTGAAGAACGAGCTGCGCTGACGACAACTTGGAATGGTAATGAAGCATTATTCTGTTTCTTGAGGACGGGAGGGAAAAATGCTGCTTAGGTTTTGGTGATTTTTCTTTTCCTGTGGCAGCTTTGTATGTGGTTGTATGTGGAATTGGGAGTGGGGGGTAACTGAGGGGCCACTGCAGACCTGTTGACATGGGACTGTGACACAGTGAGTTTAATTAAATCCTGGGCATGTGTGTGTCTGTGCATGCTTGTATGTGTGCGTGCGTGTGCTTGTGTGCACGTGTGTATGTGTGTGTGTGTGTGTGTGTGTGTGTGTGTGTGTGTGTGTGTGCCTGCTGTCAGGGGCCGGTGGATGGGGCCCGGTGGAGCAAGGAGAAAGGGGAGAGCAGTCGGTTGGCAGCCCATCTGAGAGCCTCGTCACTGGGGCTCAGACGCGGCCACAGCTGGCCCCTCCACCAACAATCCTGGCCTTTCTTCCCCTCTCAGGAACGCAGCGCGTCAACTCTAATTCCCTTCTAATGAACTGGCTACTGAAGGTAGCAAGGCAGGCAGGCCCAATGCTCTTATTAAACACACACATTGGCAAGAGCGCACAAACACACACACACTCAATCATGCACAGTGGAGCGAGTATGTTGTCCTCTAGTATATTGGAGAGTGCTTAGCAGGGTGACTGTGCAACTTGCACCAACTCCCGCCAAAGATCCTTGAGCTCATCATGTACTAAGCACTCTTAAGAACTGAATTCACTACCACCCTAAGCAGGACTGGGCCTGCCAAAGGCATCTAAGGCCCTCTGTAGGTCATATATGGGGATGGGATGATATGCTTATCTCACGATACGATTCGATACACATCAGGGTTCACGATTCGATGCAACCACGATACAATGTGATAAAAGTTCAGTGACAACAAAATCTGACCTTGCAGAATTCTGTTTATTTCTGAGACACAAATGTTTCTAGCGATGGCATTGGTTTGCTAGAATGTAAACAACAATTTAAAAATGCCATTGCAAAGTGCAAATAATATAATTTGGATGGAGAGCTTGTGAAACTGTGATGGGCAAGCTGTCTCATTTGTGATTACTACAGCAATAAAATGGAGCTAATATCGTGATTAATTTTTCTGCCCCATGATATGTACTGTAACACTTTTATATTTCAATATATTGAATTTCGATATATCGTCCCATTCCTAGTCATATAGGAACCAAGATGTCATTTCGTTAAGCTCCAGCGGGGCAATCAAGAGAAGCAAAGGGAAAAGTGAGTTGAATTAAGGTTAGGTGGCTGATGATCAGACCTGGAACTTCAGTCTCCTCTCATGGCCATGGATTTAACTGGGACAGTGTTAAGTATCCGGGTTAAGGCTGGTGCGAGTGGATTTTGTAGTATTGAACTATCTTCAGTGGTAGCTTTAGGTTGGAGCTGCCCTTTGTGTGACCCGGTGGTTTGGCCTCTGTGGCACGGGCTCGCTAAGGGAAACAACACGTCAATGTTAGCCACCATCTCTGATACACTTAGACAGCCCTCGCCCTACACTTTGACATTTACTCTCTCAGAACTTGGCCTCCCCAAAACCCCCATAGCCTAACCCCACACAACCAAAAATGGAGAGTTTACAATGGTGACAAAGTTAATTAATTGTGATATATTGTTTATTTGCTTGCTTTTGGCACATTTTAGCCTATTTTTGGTGGATTGCTATGCTTCTGTGTTTGATAGCACTAATCACTGCCAAACCACTTGTTGGCTGTTTAAATGCTTTCCATGATAATCTTACACTAGGTTAGATAACATCTTCCAAAATTCTCTTTCTTCTCTCTCACAGTATGCTAACTCCTATGGAAAAAATTGGTCTTCAGATTACATAGCTCATGTATTTACAGAACATTGGAAATGAACCCAGACCGTACCATCCCGGAGATTTCAGAACCTAGCCGGGTTTCCAGACCCAGTGATGTCCTGTTATAAATCCCATTTAATCACCACTGGATTATTCTGCACCAATCCTTCCATTGTTGAGGCAACGTGTGCTTAAAACCTTTAGCTGTACCTCCCTTACACAAGAGTTTAAAACACACAGTTAAGAGTGTTCTGTAATAGCAAATAATAAAGATTGGCACGAGGGGGGTGGGGGGTGGGGTGGTTATCATAAGATTAGATAAATAATCTTCAGTAATTATTATGGGCACATGATGGCTGGTCATATGAAATGTCATCATGATAGTGATTATGGAAATAACTCGGACAGTGAAAAGCATGTGGTCATATGGTCATGTTTTTAAATGGGAGAGATCAGCTCTTTAGTTGTAACCTACTATCCATCATACCACAGATTTTTCCTGGCTTATCTTTAAACACACAATAACACACACATAGATCTGCCACATTAATTTCATAAACTTATACTTCATCATCTCTTTTTATTTGTGTTTTCTAAATACTGAAGCCCTGTGAGAAAGGGAGCTTGATATGGGACAGGGTTCCCACAGGCCTTGAAAATCCTTGAAAATTTGGGAGGAATTGGGAAAGGAATTGGGAATTTGAGAAAAATATAATAAGGCCTTACGTTGAAAGTACTTTATTTTTCTTTATTAAAATATCACAATCCACGTTCATCAACATGCCTCATCTCTCTGTACCGCTCTCTGTCCTAGGATCATCACTTCACATCCTGAGGAATGCCCTTTGATGGATGTTTGCGTTGATATAGCCATAGTTTTAAGATTAATTATTTCACCAGGATTTCTTGACTTGACAAGATCATGAGTAAAAAATGAGGCGTCTATGATGTCTAATTTTGACCATGTCTTACCCCAAAAACATGCCATTTTGAGTCCTTGAATTTCACCAAGTAAGACCTTGAATGTCAATAAATTTGATGTCCAAGTGAGTGTGGGAACCCTGTACTGACCTCCTGACAACAACTGGGAAAGCCAATGCACGCTCTCACACTCAAACTCCTATATCGGTGACCAGAGGCTCCCAACAACACAACTGTTTTAGCTGTGACCCTCCCCGAGTGTCCTTCTGACCCCGTCCGATAATCAAAACATTATTTTATGGCTACAGCTCTAGTCTCTAGCTTCAGTCTAAGGCGCTGAGTCACCGTTTGGGAACCAGCACCGGCCAATGGGACACCAGAGACAGGCCCGGGACAGCTGGATGAGCTACAGGCCCGCGGTCTGCGGATGGCAGCAGGGCTGATAAAGTGGGCTGTTTGAGTTCACAGTTCAGCAGACCCTTCATCTTAGCGATAGCACTGCACCACTCACTCACTCCCACTGACTAGGATGACATAACCAGGGGACTGATAGAGAGGAAGGTGGGGGGGGAGGGGTAACAGAGAGAAAAAGGATGAAATTAAAATGAACTGCACAGGCCTAAAGCAAGGTCTAGAAGGTCCAGATCGCTAAAATTGAGCAGCAGACAACCCATTGCCTTGTTTTGGTTTTATATTTTCCCAAGGCCACGTCTCTTTCTTTTCTCTTTCTTTTCTCTTTCTTCTCTCTGGTCAGCTGCTACCTGTTGACAGTAGCTTATTGTACTGCCTAGTGTGTGATATTAGCCCTAAGACTGGCCCAGCTAAAGGGCATGATCTCATACTTCAGAGAAAACCTTTGACTGATACTGATCTGGTCATTGCTGGTATAGCTCAACCCATAGCCTCATAGCTCTACAGGCTGCTTTCATTACCTCTGTGTATGTATAATACACTGTGTGTGTGTGTGTGTGTGTGTGTGGGTGTGATGCTATCAGTGCGCCAGGACATGCATGAACACACAAATGAACTATGTGTGTGTGTCTCACGCATTTTCTCATACTTTCTCATATTTTGTCATACTCATGACATGCCTGTATACGCACGAGTGAAGCGTGTACGACTGTATGTGTATGTGTGTGTGCATATTTTCTCATACCGCTGTGTTTATCTCTGCACCTTAATGTGTTTCTGGAAGGACTGTGTGTGTGTGTGTGTGTGTGTATCCATCATTTGTTTGCAGTAGACGCTTGCCCGTTCTTATTTGTCCGGTGACTGGACACTTTCACTTGGTAGAACTCCAGTTTCTGTCGTCTCTGAGGTCTCTCCCCTCCCTAATCTAGCCAGATCACAGCTGCAGATACCCCCTCACCTGTGCCCCCCCCCCCCCCCCCCCCCCCAACCCCCCACCCCCCATCCCCATACACACACACTCCCCTTCTTTTCTTACCCTGTGAGCCTCCTCCTCCCTACCTCTCCTGCATCTGTCTGTCATCCACATATCCATTTGTCTGGCCCTCCATTATTCAGTTTTTCCGATGATCTATCTCCTGCATTATCAAACGACAACGCATTCTCATAATCATAATATACCTGGGCTGACTCACACACACACACACACACACACATACAGGAGCGTAATAGAGTAATATAGCCATCATATCTGCTGGTGCTGAAGGCTGCTGTCATGGGCAGAAGGTCATTTTATGGTGTGTATCAGGGCCTGTGTGAGAGAGCGGTGTGAGGCGATGGCAGACGAGGCGGGAGGCAGGTCCTCCGCTCTCTGCTTTGTGTAAACTCTGATAGTAGCAGAGTGCTAGTGACAGACTGAAGCCAGGGGGGGATTTCTGGAGCGGCAGGCAGATCATCCCAGAGCGCTGGAAGAGCTGGAGAGGTGTTGAGGTGTTAGTGGGAACAGATAGCCGTGACACTGCGAGACCGGGCTGCGCTGGACTGTCGTTCTGTGAAATGAAATCTTTCAAGGAGCAAGTTTTCTTAGCTAAATAACAGCTTAGATTGTGAGCTTCCACCCACGTCTGTCTGTCTGTCTGTCTCTTTCTCTCTCTCTCTTCCCCCATAACATAGAAAATATGTTAGGT
Source organism: Centroberyx gerrardi (assembly GCF_048128805.1). Classification (NCBI taxonomy): domain Eukaryota; kingdom Metazoa; phylum Chordata; class Actinopteri; order Beryciformes; family Berycidae; genus Centroberyx; species Centroberyx gerrardi. Next base: position 18,428,085 of record NC_136003.1, on the reverse strand, counting down.
TCTATTGTTTTTTGTAGTATTATGTGATGACTAGTCATTATGTGTGTATGTGTGTGTGTGTGTGTGTGTGTGTGGTTAACCCTGTTCCAGTCACACCCCCAACACCGGACTGAGAGAGGCTTATTTCTGGATTAGTGTCTTAGGCCTGATCGGGCCCCACACACACACACACACACTCGTACATACACACACACGTCTGTTTACAGCCTCTCCTCTAAGAGCATGAATGAGGTCTGTAATAGTTTTCCTGTTCATTCACAATCAGCCCATGTGATTGAGATCTGCTCAACCGCTTCACTCCCACACTTAATCCTGCAAGAGCATAACTGCATGTTGTTATTAGTGCATGTGCACATACATCCTAATGCCGCGTTAATAGCGCATGTATGTGTGCCTGTACATCCATGTGCATTAATGTGTGTGTGCGTGCATACGACCGTGCGCGCGTACATGCGTATATGTGTTTCCCTGTGTGGGAAAATGGGCTGGTGGTGAGGTGGAGCATGAAAGCGATAGTAAACAGAGGCTATTATCAGTGATAAAGCTCCACTCCTATTATGTGGTTGTTTGACTTGTTGTACGTTTACTGTGAGAAAACCAGAGATAAGGCCACAGAGAAAGTGAAGGCAATTTGGAGAAATAATTGTGATTGGAGGCACAGTGAGAGAGGGTGGGATGCAAGGTAGTGTCGATGAATAGGAAAAGAGAGAGCGAGAGAGCGAGGGAAAGGAAGACAGAGAGCGAGGAGGGTGTGGGAATGGAGGTGTTTAGGGACTCCCTGTGGTCTGACTCGGACATGGGAACGCATAGTTGCCCTAACGAAGCGTGGCCGCCCCTCGCTGACTTCACAGGCCCGGGATAGAAGGAGGGAGGGAGGTATAGAAGGACACAAGAGAAGAGAGGGGGTGCTGGTCTGGGAGTGGTCCAGTTTGTTGTTATATCAGAGAGGAGATAGTAAGTATGAAAGTGAGAGGGAAAACGGGGAGAGAGAGAGAGAGAAGGAGAAGCAGGGAAAGAAGTCCTCCGATCCCAAATCAGTTCCACTTGCGTCAGCTGTAACCTGGGGTAAACACCTTGGTTGGAACGAGGCAGTGGCGTGACGTTCACAGTGCGGCCTCTTTTCCTCTGGCTTGTGGCTTGGCTTGATTGTGCCAGAGATAGCAAAAGCTTCCAGTTCATTCTCAGATGTCTGCTCAAAGTCTTAATATTTCCTTTGCTAGAGCATTTTCACTTTTGGCAGAGTCACTTTAACTCTTATTATTGTGAATGACTAAGGGCAAAATCACCTCTAAAAAAGTCTCACACACAAAAATGACATTTTCAAGACCCACATCACCATAGTTTGTGGATGATTTGTAAACAGTGTTTTCAAGATAAAAGGATGTGAGCTATTGTAACTACAGTCATGGCAGTATTGATTAACTGATCCTGAATTCATGTGGGTTTGTTTGCCAGAATGTGAAAATTTCCTTTCCTTTCCATTTCCTTTTCTCTGTTTTTGTCTCAAGCGTTTCAAATTCATACAGATATATTGCTCACATGCACAGAAATGCACATATGCTCTGCTCTCTGTCACACTCGCACACACACATATACACACACACACACTGTATAAACCATTGCGTGTCACCATGCACAGTCGCTTAAGATACCCGCACCAAGTCTGTCATTATACTGTCATATATAGAGCATGACATCACCAGTCTGTCATTCTCGGTTGATGTGGAGGCAGCCGTGTGGCCTCTCTCTAGAATAGTACCATTACACAAGGTCATCATCATAAGCCTCGCACTCTTACTGCCTCTCCACTTCTATCGGCCTATCTCGAGCCATGTCGCATGGCTCAGTGGGCCTGTGATGTGAAGTGGTTAGATCACCCGCCACCCTCTGTCCTCTTCCGCTCTCTCTCTGCGACGGCCCTGGAAAATAATACAGCATGCCGACCGCTGCTCCGATCGTGGCCCTCGAAGTTTGTCGGATGAAGGGAGGGAGGAAGAGAGAGTGAGGACAGAGGGAGAGAATATGAGGGAGAGTAAGAGAGTGAGTGAGGGAAATTTGCCAGCCATGGCCGTGTTTGTGCAAGCGTGCCTCTGTCTGAGCCATGATTTCCTGTTTGGTTTGGTCACTACAGCCAATTGTACTTTCCCCATTCAGTTAAAAGCTCATTCAGCTCCTTCATCCCTCAATCTGCTTACGTCAGATCATGGGAGGAGGCAGGTGACTGTAGCCCTGTTGGGGCCTGTCTCGGTCAAGGATCCTAGGTAGCCTTGGGCCTGGATTTCTAGGGTGAAGTGCAGGCTATGTTATGTAGAGCTGCAACGATTAATCGATTAATCGATTAATTGATTAGTTGTCAACTATTAAATTAATCGCCAACTATTTTGATAATCGATTAATCGGTTTGAGTAATTTTTTAAGAAAAATAAGTCAAAATTCTCTGATTCCAGCTTCTTAAATGTGAATATTTTCTGGTTTCTTTACTCCTCTATGACAGTAAACTGAATATCTTTGGGTTGTGGACAAAACAAGACATTTGAGGACGTCATCTTGGGCTTTGGGAAACACTGATCGACATTTTTCACCATTTTCTGACATTTTATAGACCAAACAACTAATCGATTAATCAAGAAAATAATCGACAGATTAATCGACAATGAAAATAATCGTTAGTTGCAGCCCTAATGTTATGTCAAGCGCTATTGGACAAAATGCTGTATTTGAAAACAGTCCATTGTTCATGGGCTGAATGCTGTTTGTTCCTTGGATAGCTGAAAGTTGACAGCAGAGGAGAATGAGTCTGCATGTTCACCATGTGTGAGTGAATGTGATTGTGCAACTAAACATCTTCATCTTGGTTGAATCAAGTTGTTCTTTATAATGACTTTTTCCTATTCCCCTAATCCCCTGAGAAAGATATGTGGAAATGTTGCAGCATGGCTTCTCATTGCTGACCTGACAAAAACGATGCTGTTTTTGCCCTAGTAGTGGGTGTATTGCACCACCTAGTGGTGCCTTTGGATATCTTCAGCCCATAGCCCCTGTGACATGTTTGAATGATTATGTAATAACAAGGATACTTAGGAAAGATGCTATTTCTGAGCTTAATTTGAATGTACCTCTCTCTTTCTCCTTTCCATTCCTCCCTTTCTCTTCTCTCTCACCCTCTCAGGACCCTGATGCCTCTGTTTGATGCCGACACTGGTCTGCTCACACTGACTGCTGTGGTAAGATATGGATTGATATCTTTCTATTCTACAGTTCTGTCAGTTTATCTAATTTGACGTCAACAGCCCATAAAAATATTTATGCCATAAAGTTGCATAAAAGAGCATGAATAGGAAGAGCAATGCCCTATAAAGACAAACAGCAGTGACAACGTTTATGTGCTGTTAGATTTCATATCAACAGAAATCGTAAGAAACACATAAACGCTATTAAACAATATGATGTCCACTTTACCAGAAATAATTTTGGTGTGACAGGAGACTGAAGTCATCTTTCTCTGATTCACTACTGATGCAGTCACTGCTCTTTATTACTCTGTTCTCTCCTCCACAGGGAGACGCTGTGGTCGATTGCTTTGAAGTCACTGCTTCTGAGCCATTCCTCTCTCAAGGTAGGACTTTGTCATCTGTGGCTGAACAGAGATTATCACATACTGTCTTCCTCCAATTTCCTGATTCTCTCTCTCTTACCCATCTGTTCTGTAGTGAGCCACTGTCTGACGGACGCCTCAACGCGAGGGGTTGCCATGGTACCAAAGCTGGCATTGGATGTCATGTCCTGTGAGGTGATGCGTGTGCTTCAGCTGACGGACAGCTGCATCGTACCAATCAGCTACCATGTTCCTCGCAAGGTGTGCACAAAATATAGCACTGTATAAAACATATTAATAATACATATTCAATTCAGTTCAATTCAATTCATATTATCAATTAATTCCCTGTAAGGGAAATTTGGTTTGCAGATAGGGTTTAAAGTAACCACACGCTATAAAAACACAAATGTTTTTGTGTGTGTATGGGTGTTTTCATGCACGCATATTTGCATCTGTGCACGTGTGTGTGTGTGTGTGTGTGTGTGTGTGTGTGTGTGTGTCATCCTCCAACAGTCGGGAAGAAACCAGGAGTTCCACGCAGACCTTTACCCAGACACAGTGGGTGCTACTCCAGCCATGTCTGCTGAGGAGTGGTGGCAAGGAGGGAACAAGCAGGTATGGATCTCCTTTCATACTTCAGCATCACAGCATGTCAACAACAAGGCTATCCGCCCTCTAAGTCTTTATATTGAATCAATTCCTCCAGTATTTCATATCTCTGTTTGTCCTCAGGTGGAGAAAGTCAGCCTCAACCCAGACAAACGGCCCAAACCCAAGGCTCCACCAGCCAATCAGACGCCTGTGAAGAAGGATCTGCCCAGTGGGGGGAGCAAGGAGGTGACTGACACATCTGTAATTAATATCCCATTGGTTCCATTGACTTACCATAGAAGTTACGGTACTATGGATTCTTTTTGGGGAACCCAACCTAATACTGGAGTAATATAAACTCGACAAACTTTTACTGCAACAAGTTAACAGGCACCGTGCTGTTCTATAGGAGCCGGCCCGTTGCTGCTCCACCTCCAGTAGTCCGCTGAGCACGACCAGCAGCAGCGCCGCTCCGTCCCGCTCGCCCTCCTCCACCTCCGGCCTCTCCTCAGGCTTCCTCCCCAGCCCCAGCCCCAGCCAGAGCACCAAGGCTATCCACAACTTGCTGGGTATGGACTCACACACACACACACACACACACACACATACACACATACACACCTGAGATCTTGCTGTCTCAGTCATTTGATAGTAATTTCTGGATTTATATTTGTTCCTTCACTGACCGTCCAATTCAGTTCAACTCCTTTTAAATGTGATGATGATAAATATAGTTGAAGTCTTTTTATTTTCATCTCAACCTCTTCTCCTGACCTAGGGCCCAGCTCAAAGTATCGTCACATCCAGGGGACGGTGATGCACAGGGACACCCACATCACCAACCTGCGGGGCCTCAACCTCACTACGCCTGGCGAGTGCGACGGCTTCTGCGCCAACCGCCAGCGTGTGGCAGTGCCGCTCGCCATCTCCGGGGGCCAGATTGCCGTCTTTGAGGTACCGCATTAGCTGGAATGAGATTGATCAACTGTTTCAAGTACAGTCATGTTGATTCAGTTAAACAGTAGTTGGTCTCCACGTTGAATGAACAGAGTAGGCAGCAAGCATTGCTTTAAAGCATCTTAGCACTAAAGTTGTGTTCGAAGACAATGGCCAAAGATAATTGGATTCTTTTGGAGAAACCAGCCCACTGTGTGTGTGTGTGTGTGTGTGTGTGTGTGTGTGTGTGTGTGTGTGTGTGTGCGAGACTGATTTATCCCTCTCATCTCCCCAGCTCTCTCGGCCTGGCAAGCTGGCAGACACGGCCCTGCCCACCATCCAGAACTCTGTCAATGTGGTTGACTTCTGCTGGGACCCCTTCGACACACACAGGCTGGCCGTGGGTAAGCGAGTGTGTGTGTGTCTGTGTGTGCTCATGCGCATGTGTGTTTGCGCCTATATGCTCTTTTAGGGCTGGATGTCAGCAGTGATCTCCCAATTCGATTTGATTTAAATTCACAAGGTCCCGATTCGATTCGATATTGATTCAATTAGGGTTAACTTCAGTTACAATACCAATACTGGTTAGATATGAAAGAAATTATCTGAGAATTATGCTGTGAAATGCACAGGGAACCCTCTATAATATGGTGCATTATTAAAAAAGTTAATGTTTAACATTGACAATTGGAGGAGGGGAGGCCCGCTTCCAATGACATTTTGGGAAAATCTACACACATCCATTGAAAAAAGGCATAGATTGAAAGATTGATCTCTGGATTTTAAGAATCGATATCGGATTGTACAAGTGAAAATAGCAATTAATCGGAAAATCTATATTTTTACCCGGCCCTACTTTTGACTGCTCACTGTCTACCTTGATATGTGTGTTTGTATGATTTTTTATGCCTGTGTCCCTCTCTGTCCATGCTAGCTGGTGATGATGCCAAGATCCGGGTGTGGCAGGTGCCAGATGGAGGGCTGACAGAGACCCTGACCGAGCCTGAGGTCATCCTGCAGGGTAAGACAGGCACCACTAAGGACCCGCTTATCAGAATCACTTCAATTCAACCAGTACAATGGATTCACAGGGAGTTTGTAAACGCAAACGCACTACAAGAATACATTCAAAGTCAGAGCAAACAATATGAAGCGCTATGTACTAAGCACAGACAGTCTGAAGATTACAGTACATCCATACATGTTGTTTCATATATAATGAAGAAAAGGATAATGATGATGATAAAGTGAAAGTCAAGATGAGTGACAGCTGCTCTGACCACTCCTAGGCCACACAGAGAAGATCTACTCCATCAAGTTCCACCCTCTGGCCAGCGGCCTGCTGGTGTCTTCGTCCTATGACCAGACGGTCAGGGTGTGGGACCTGGAGGCAGGAGAGCAGGTCAACCTCCTCACTGGACACCAGGACCAGGTGGGGAACCGTGATCCACTCCCTGATCGGATCTTTGAATTTAAGGCTAAATATGGAAAAACTGTTAAGCCAAAGCTACTTATGGGTTTAAAATCATATATTTGATGGAACTCATTCGTAACACTAGTAAAACGTGCTATGCTAAGGAAAGGAACATAGATGTAAACTGTGTACTCACTACAGGAAATCTGGATATGCTTGCATACCATATACTGCAGTGAATACATTTACTGTTTTATTTACATTTTTTTAATGGTCCCGCTCTGCTCCCTGCTGTGGGTTATGTTCAGGTTTTTGGAATGGCGTGGAGTCCAGATGGCAAGCTGCTGGCCACAGTGTGCAAAGATGGGAAAGTTCGTATCTATGACCCTCGCAAGTCTGCTGCACCTGTGCAGGTATGTACAGCACCCAGATTTTTCTTTAGGTTTGTATTGTGAAAATGGCATTTATAAAACACATAGCTCCAACCCTCAATTCTGATTGGCTGAGTCCCAAAGCCATTATAAGCCATATAGCCAATACCTGATACACGCACACCTGTGACTCCATAACAGTTAATTTAAATATTAATGCACTAAATCACCTCTCATATCGGTATATATGTGTCGCTTAGCAGCCATTTTGTTTAACTACTCTTCAAGAACTATATTGCTTGGCGGAATAACAATTAAAAATAAAAGATTTAACACATTTTTTATTACAGTGCTGTGTTGCCATTTAATTTAAAGCAATAAGCCACGAGAGGCCGTGGTTTACAGTGAGTTAGAACAGCTAAGAGACAATGAAATCACTGCTAACCATGGCCTTATTGCTTAATTAACCCATCTCTCTCACACACACTCTCTTTTTTAGGAGGGCCCGGGTCCCGAGGGCCACAGAGGAGCTCGTGTGGTCTGGGTGTGTGACGGCAAATACCTCATGGTGTCGGGATTCGACAGGTACAGAACATGCACTTCAATATCTATGACAAAGATTAAATTAGCTACTTAATTAGCAATAGTACTTCATTAACCTAACAATATGCAGGCTTTCCAGAAAAACAGAAGGCCTGCTGTTTTTTCTGGAAATTTTGAAAAGTAAGGCGAAAAAGCAGGCGAAAATAAATCAAAATATTCTAGGGTGATCTCAATGTCTTCAGCTGATCATTGTAACAATGCAAGGGTGTGTTAGTTCCCTGTACAAAATGGAAATCAGGTTTTTACTCCACGGAAAAGGGAAGTAAAGACGAGAGCTTAACAAATGAGACTTGCCCCGCGCTGAATTTAAAGGCCCACGGCTTCGTAGTTCAGTGTCATTGTTACAGCAGCAGGGAATGAGAAGTTCACCACCGATCATTCCTGTATTTCTCCCTGCAGTCGCAGTGAGAGAGAGATGTACCTGTACTCCGCTGAGTCCCTGTCCTCCGGAGCCATAGCCAGCGCGCCGGCAGACATCTCCCCCTCCACGCTCATCCCCTTTTACGACCCTGACACCAGTGTGGTCATCCTCACCGGAAAGGTGAGCAAACAGACAACAACATACACAGAATCTCATGACAAATCCTATGCTTGATCCCACATTGCTTGTATCAAGATTGTGGCTCCTAACTAACCTGTGTGTGTTTTCTGTCTTCCAGGGTGACACCCGAGTCTACATTTTTGAGATAATCCAAGAAGCTCCATACTTCTTGGAGTGCAGCAGCTTCAACTCATCTGAGCCACATAAGGTACTGCGGTGATCTCCCTCTTACATTAGTTGATTTCTCTCCTTTTTTTTTCATTTGCGCACATGGAGAGACCGTCCTTCAACTGTAGGCAAACATCCGCCCTGCTGAAGTGGCATTGAGCACGACCTTGACCCCCTACCAGCTCTAGGCTCGCTGTTCTGTAGCTGACCTCTGACCTCTGAATTTCAGAATTTCCCTACAGGGACCAATGACCCATCACACAGCTCATTTCATACAGGCTTACAATGCAACGTATTTACAGTACATCCTTCTCAGCCACTGTATAAAGAAAATAATCTTGATTGTGTGACTTCTGCAACTGATAGATGATTGTTAACAACTTTAATGTCCCCATGAAATGAACTCCCATTACTTTTAAAACACAGTATCTTTGGTGGTGACCTCATGCTGCGCTAAATATACATTTCTAACAATAAAACCATCAGATTTTTTAACAGTCCCGCCCCTCCGCACCCCTCCCATCAAATAAAACTGCCTTTCTCTCCCTGACTCATATTCCATTGGTTTTAGACTTTTGAATGATCCCTCACTGCATTACGTCCCGCCCCAATCTTGGCACCATGAAGGAGAACCACAGTGGAGTCTGTGTCATAACTGCTAACTCTTGTGATTATTTCCTGTGCGCAGGGCCTGGCCTTCCTGCCCAAGACAGAGTGCAGTGTGCGTGACGTGGAGATAGCCAGAGGACTGATGCTCAGTAAGACGACCATCGAGCCCGTGGCCTTCAGAGTGCCCCGGGTCAAGGTGAGGCAACTGCCCCACCTAGTGGACGCATGGGAACACTACATACCACTAAATCCAACCTTCCTCTTTTACTCCAACTGTGTGCCTGATCAGAAATGTATAGAACTTTTACGGTAGTTCTATTAGGATGTACTCATATAGAATAGAATAGAATAGAATTTCCACTGCTGGGCCGGTGAAACTTATTTTTGGTGCAACATAATGTAATGGAATTGAATAGCTCATAAAACACACACATAATGGCTACAAACCTGAACAGACAGCCTCAGTACAAAGCTTAATGTTTTCCTGAACCACCTTTGACTTTACTCCATTACTTTCTTTCTTCTCTCTATCTTTCCCTCTCCTTCATAACTGCCCCCTGTGTGTGTCCACTGTGCGTCTGCAGAAAGAGTTCTTCCAGGACGATGTGTATCCAGACACAGCGGTGTGGTGGGAACCGGCGCTGACCGCCTCTGCCTGGCTCTCCGGCTCCAACGGCCAACACAGCAGGATCAGCCTGAAGCCTAAAGACATGACGCCAGGTACGGGTGCGGACTGGAGAGTCCACATACACACACATACTGTGTGACCTCAGCAAAGACTGCTATCATAACCTTGTCTATATCTCCACATCCTCTACAATCTATGTAGCAATGGTGGATCTGTCTTCGTTGGTAGATCTCTGCATCACTGAAGGGTTTCAATGTGCGTTTCTGTTTTTTGGTTTTCTGTGTGTGTGTGTGTGTGTGTGTGTGTGTGTGTGTGTTCTCAGTGAGTGAGGCCCCCAAAGAGGCTCCAGTTAGGAAATACTTGCCCTCCTCGGTCTACCTGGAGGAGAAGACTGATGAACAGAAGAAAGACGAGGTGAGAAAAATACTCCACTTCCCGATGTAAAATAGAGCCAACGATGCTAATGTTGCTATGCTGGAACCAACTGTTTGCTTGCTGTCACACAGTACATCTTGTCTGCACCGTATGTGAGGTCCTGTTACGGTTTGTCCCGCACCTAGAGTGTCAATCCTGTGTTGTGTGACTGTCTTGTATTAACCAAGTCAAAGTCCTTGTGTACATGTTGTACTTGTCGAATAAAAGCGATGACTTTATCCTCATGTTTGTTAACGTTGAACGTGTGTATCTGTTGCCTAGCTGCTGAGTGCCATGGTGGCTAAGCTGGGGAACATGGACGACCCACTGCCACAGGACTCCTTCCAGGGAGTGGACGATGACGAGTGGGTGAGTGAATATATATGTTATATGTTACATATATGAATAAATATGTATTTCTATTTCTAACTGTATTTCTACCAACCTCTGCATGCTTTACTCATACTGTATTTATACATGTTGGGAGGAGCAAGCTGTTTACCTAAAGGGGGAGATGTACTTAATGATTTGGATACTGAGCACATGTGTTTTTAGGTGAAAAAGAGAAGTTAAAAGATGTTAAACAGCAGTAGTATGAAATATTGAGAGAATGGCGACTTAGAGGATATCGAGATAATGTGGATTTGTTGCCAGTCCATATCCACCTGTGCTGACCTGGGCTGCTGTGTCTTCCAGGATGACTAGAGGGGGATGCTGCCTTGCTCTCGGCCTGGAGGGAGAGAGAGGGAGAAAGAGAGAGAGAGAGAGGGACCTGCTCAAGTCTTACGTTGCCATTCCTGCGTGCCACGGTGCCACGACCACATCAGCTAACATCTCAGCCTACCGACCTTACACCTTCCTCGCACAAACAAAGAGTCCTGTACGATGTGGCGCTTCATCAAAGTGTAAATAACCAGCATACCATTCTCAAGATGTAGGGCAGATTGCCAAATAAATCCAATATCCCTTATAGAAGTGTAACATTAAAGGCATTTGCAAACATTCCAAGGTTTTTCTAACAAAACTGTCTGTCTGCCTGCATGTTACTTCCACCGCATTTGTGAACCACTGCTTGCTTTTCTACTGGCCAGTCATATAAGCACACTCAGTCACAATGTGTCTTCGAAAATGTGATGTGGCACAAAACTGTTTATGGTCTTGTTGAACAACTGGACACCATGCAGCTGGAAAAAAAACGGTAACCCTTGTCTTCCAGTTTCGTCACCCCGTCTGACCAATGCATAAATAAGGACACACACACACACACACACACACACATATACACACCCCAACCACTTCAGCAACTGGGCATCATATTGACTGTATGCCTCCTGCTACTTAGGGATGTATTGGTGATTTTACTGTAACATGTTCAGCAGCAAAAACCACACAGAGGATACAACAGGGTCGCCAACGTTCATGTTTCACCATGAACTGGACTTTCTATTGACAACAGTACAGTTTACTGACGCCTTCTTCTGTTTGTAGCCAGTATTATGAAATGTCATTTTAGCACCAGTCTGTCTTTTTGCATCTGCACCGGTCAGTTTTGGGCGAATGTTTTCGCCACTCGGGGAATTGTCTCATAATAAGCAGGGGTGACAGGTTGATGAAAAGGGGATTTGGCTGTTATGCATTGAAAGCCAAACCACCTCCTTATGGAGTTTTAGAGGGGCCTATGTGTGCTTTAGGGTTATGATTGTTTCTTTCTTACTTGCTTGCTTTTCAGTCTTTCTTTTCTTTATATGCTGCACAATTTAACTTTTTATTCATTATCGTCATTCGTTTTCAGACTGGAGTATTCCTCACTAATAGAGCTAATTTTCTTATTTGATGTTTATCACTAGTATGTAATCATGGTGTTTATTTGACATTAACAGTACAGTATTAATAAATTACAATGCAGTCATAACAGCCATCATGTAATTTCTAATCAGGGCTACAGCACAATGCAATATTGTCAATAATCCAGGCTTGAACCAATTATGTTGTTTACAACTGCTGATAGACTGGAATGAACCAACCACTTCAACCATGCATGGTAGTGCACATCATGTAGTGCTGTGGGTGGTGTTAGTGTCTGTGTGATGTATTTGTGCTTGTGATTGTCAAATGTCATACTTTATAATTTCTGGGATATTAACTTGCCTTCCATTGTGTAAAAAAAACCTTCCTTTTATACAGTGAGTAAAGCATTGTTTTCTCTGTCTTACTTGAGTAATGGTTTGTGGATTTTTTTTTTTTCATTGTTGCCTTGCAATAAACACCTTTTGAACCTATTACCAATTCTCTCTCATTCATTAAATCGCCAGGGGAAAACCACAATGTCAAATATATAGGAAAGTAATGTTGATAAACTGCAGGGGTTCCTAAACTTTTTCATGTTCAGGTCCTTCTATTGGAGACGCTTTTGACCACAGATCTCATTTGTCCCAAGAGATCCCATTTCAATAGTTTTTATTCATTACATAATTTATACTGAGAGAAAAGTGATCAGGATAGTCACTCACTTACATTCTCATAGAGTGCTACCTTTTAGCAAATAAAACAGTTGTGAAATTAAACTGTCCCATTTTGCTGGGGACCCCTACGAACCTCTCAAGGACCCCTGGGGGGTCCCTGGACCCTATTTTGGGGAAACACTGATAAATGGTATCTGTTCGGAGGCCGCTGAGGAACTTTACTGAAAATGTGCAGTTTGACCTCCCTACCACTAGATGTCAGTATTGTTAACATCGCCGCACACCTAGGTAATCTTGAATTCTACAATATCTTCGTTCGCGGTGTGCTTGGCGTTTGAACTTTGACCCTTCAGTAACCTTCATTGGAGTACATGTGAAAAACCGACAAGCACAACTGTATACTCTTCAAGACCGCTATAAATTAGCACTGTGAAATGGTAAGAATGTATTTCATAATGTTCGTGTTGATGTTCCCAAAGTAATGAGCTCGCGAACCGGCGTGTCGTCAGTTAGCTTTAGCAGGAGACGTTGTTGTGCCGCTGTCTCTCTTTTGGTGTTTGCTATACGGTGTGTCTGACTCTTTCCAACACAGTTACATAACCTGCCTCCTTAAGTTACCAGTCCAGTATCACTTTGATTCAGGAGCTAGTTCATCTAAGTAACTCAGGACCGCTTGAGCCAGCTAACATAACAAACGGTTATGGAAACGCTTCCTCAGTGTTGGCTGCAGTGATGTGGGATGGGGACAGCTGCTGCTTACCTCTGGCCTGCAGACAGCCATTGGCCCTTCTAACAACAGCTTAATCATCATGGGACTCAACTCATGCTGTAATCTCACTTGCCAAAATCTGGACGCAGAATACTGACAGCCAACACCACTGACTGCCCTTCCTTTCCTCTTTTGGTGTCCCATGTCTGCCACTATCAAATGAAGTGGTCTATTGATTAATGATAAATGTTTTATTTTCTATGCAGGCCAGATACCTTGCCCAGATCGTTGTGATGGGAGCACAGGTGGTGGGACGGGCGTTTGCACGGGCGTTACGGCAGGAATTTGCAGGTATGGCCCATGACAGACACTGCCACAGTGACACTTTCTAGGTAAAAATCAGCTTTGTGGAGCCTTATTTTTCATCACATCACGAGTTAATCGTTTTGTGTGTGTGCTGTGTTTTGTCTCCCAGCCAGTCAAGCAGCAGCACAGGCCAGGGGCCGTTCGGGCCAGCAGTCCGCTGCAGCCTCCAGCATCTCTGGGATGAGCCTGCAGGAGGCCCAGCAGATCCTCAACCTCAGCACACTCACCCCCGAGGAGATTGAGAAGGTACACACACACACACACACACAAAGACACACGCCATCTGACGGTTTCTTTCATCCAAAATGTCCAATCCAAACATTTGCAGCTGGCAATTTCACTGCCACATGAATTTGATGGTTTATTTGGAGTTAACAATCACTCTCAATTTCTGTCTTCTCTTGGACTTTACCCTCTACTGTATGAAGCATGATAGAATTTGTATTTGTGTTTCTTTGTTGTTGTTCTGAATTGTTATTTTGAATGAAAACCACATAACACTAACTGGCGTAACTGTTCCTAGAACTACGAGCACCTTTTCAAAGTCAATGACAAGGCAGTGGGCGGTTCGCTTTACCTACAGTCGAAGGTAAGTGGCGTTTAGATGGTTTGACACTAGACATTTGACTCAAGTGTTTTTTTAAAGGAGCACTCAGCTATGTGATGTCACACAATGACTGTCAAATAAGTAGAATGGAGGAGAGTTGAGGCAGTCCTCGCTTATCAGTGTGCAGTGTGCACTTTCACTCGCTGCATTTGAAGTGACTCCATCTAATACGCTATAACCTGTCCATGAAGTACTGATAAGATACTGTTCAGCATGCCACTGTGATTTGCCTGCTTGCAGCTTATCATTCTCTTTCCGCTTTGATTATCAACCTGCAGGATCGCCCATTATTGGATGTTTTGTTTTGTGTGTGTGTGTGCGGCAGAATTCTTAATTAACCGTAGAGACAGTCATGTATGAAAAGCTCGTTCTGCCCATTCTAACATCCAAGCGAACAGTGACTGAACCCCTTGCTGCCTATCTGCCTGCTTTATACAGCCAACCATAGTCATGTGACTCTCAGTCTGTAGGAGAAATCCACTTTGTGAAGAGGATAGTGTTGGAAATTAATTGGCTTCTGATTGTATTGCTCATTAATTCCTCCCTGCTCTTTGCGAGCCACGCTACAAAAACAATAAAACGATTGTTATTTTAGAAGTGTCTTTCCATTCTCATTGTAATCATTATTATTGTGTGTTTGTATGTCTGTGTGTGTGTGTGTGTGTGTGTGTGTGTGTGTCCAGGTGGTGCGGGCCAAGGAGCGGCTAGAGGAGGAACTTAGTATTCAGGCACAAGACAAGCAGCAGTCGCAGCAGAAGCAGCAGAATACGGAAACATGAAGTACGAAGTGATGCTCGCCCCGTCTCCCCCCTTCCCGTCCTCTGTAAATTATAACCCAATAAAAGCCATCTCCTTTTTAGACTCTAGTCTTGACTTTGTGGGAATTCTTGATGAGGCTCATGAGGCTCTGTGAAGGCACTTGATATTGGGTTTTATTTAGCCTAAAGAGCATCTTTCTTTTTATGAATATTTTATGGATTCATGTATTTTTTTTTTGTCTGAGGATGCAGTGTCGAAAGAGAGGAAACATGGGCTAAAGCTGGGGTTTGAACTCATAGTTGTGGTAGGCTGTATAATATTCACAATCGAATGTACTGATATTATTCTTCTCTCTCGAAGCGCCTTATTGTACACTATCATATACCATATATGCTGATGCAATGTTTTCAGCTTCAGTTGGCAATAACCTGAATTCACATGGATTTACATTATTTATGTCAGTTTGTGGAGTAGCTGCTGTGACGTTACACAGTTGAAACACTGAATGCAGTGAGTGAAAATGCAGCCTGTTGACTAATAATCAGCTTCATCAGGATTGTTCTTTATTCAGGTGTAGTGTGATGCCGGCCTGCAGTGAGCACCTGTGGAGTAACACACACCTGTTGGTCTCTACGTCCGTGTATTTCCATTATATGTGACATTTTGATAGTATTTTTGGAACAGAAATGAATGCACAAGTTGTATCAAATGCAACTTTATTAAACATTTTGTTTGTTTATTTTTCATTGACATTATTATCAATATCGTAATAAAATTCCTCTAAAACAGGAGAACACCGCTATGTTGTACCAATTGGAGACTTTTACAACTCTAAAATTCTGCATGTTCAACCACAGAACATGATGCCAGGAAAAAATATATTTTCATATAATCATTTTTCATATAATGTATAGCTTCTATATTTCACCTAGAATAAAAGGCACTTGGAAAAAATTAAAATACTGACATTAGAATATCTCACAAATGTGCAAAAACATAACTTGGAACAGGCCTTGCGTGGCCTTAGTCTTATCATTAACCCTTTGTGCAACACTGTGGCACTTCAGTCAATGGCATCCCTTGTAAATGACACTGACCTAGCTAGCTAACACAACTGTTGTGCCCTGGATTTGGTGTGTGTGGCGCACACCGAGATGCTCATTCCCACCTAACAGCACTAACTGTATAAGTGTCGATGAGCATTACTTTGAAATCTCCAGGAGCAAGTACCGCTTTTATAATGTCGTATAAAGAAAAATAAGGGTTGAAAATTCAGACATTTTAGCAATCAAGGACAACGACTGTATCAACAGTGAAGATTTTCGCAAATAACTCTTGGTCCCCAAAACAATCAATGAATAACGCTCTACACCGTGAAAGTGTATGATAGTAGATTTTTTTTTTTTTTTTGACTTGGCATCCCCTATCTATACACTCTATAAGGGGAACAAAAGTGCAGTTTATTACAGATTGAGCTCAAAGGGTTAATGGATCAAACAGCTTATTTAATATCGAAAGATGTGGACCCAGGAAGGATCCGTGTCGTTTTCAGCTTTCTCCGGCCCAGACCGAGCCTCTGTCCCTGGCTTCCACCAGCAGAGGAGAGACAGACAGGGAGGAGGAGAGGAGGAGAGTCGTGTCTGTGGGTTTCACTGTTGCCAGGGAAACCATGTCTAGCCTACTTAACACCTGTTTCTGATGACATCACATGCCAGGATTGTCCACTCACAACGAGAGATTCTCTTCAATACCCAGCCCGAACCCAGAGACTGGCCACCCGAGTGAGTGTGTGTTTGTCTCTCTCTCTCTCTCTTTCTCTCTCTCTGTGTGTGTGTGTGTGGGTGTGTCTGGGATAATAATGATCCAGAATTACTGAGGCAGAAACACAGGTATGCAGTGCATCTCCTGCTGCAAATCCTCCCCGAGCGAGAGAGCAGGCCGGACGCACGGCGCTGTAATCCATCCTGACCCGCTCCTTCAAAATCCCTCACATCTTTAGACGGGGGGGGGGGGGGGGGGGGGTTACATTTGTTTTTGTTTACTGTGCATGTGGCGTGTGTGTTTTGCCCGTTTTCCCTCAACTCTGGTAAAAAGCTTTGTGGCCCCGGAGGTGGAGAGGGGTGGGGGCGTGGGTGGAGTTGCTGAGGGAGCGGAGCCTTTTGGGTTTAATCTATAAAAACCCCAGAGGGCAGACAGAGTTCAGTGGCCTAGTTTCCCTGCTGGCTGGCTGGCATGCCTGTGAGTGGCTGCCACATCGGGCACAGTGCGGCCACTGACTTCAGAGACGAGAGGCCCGCTCGGCCTGCTGGGTAGGTGGCCAGATGGAGGGGCACTCCACAGCGCAGCCATCCTCTGCCTCTCTCTCTCTCTCTCTCTCTCTCTCTCCCTCTCTCACTCTCTCTCGCTCTCGCCTGCTGGCACACAGCCTCTCCCTTCATCTCTCTTCCTATCCCCTGTCCATTCATTTATTCATTCAACCACTCCTCGCTCTGTGCCTCGCTGTTCTCTCACGCTCTCCCAAGGCCGCCCGCCATTTTAGAATCCTTACAGTCGGTTGTTATTTCTCCACGTTTTTTTTTTGCTTTACGTAACCGTGGAGAGTCCCGATCGGAAACAAACGGAGCGGAGTTTCCGATCGCAATCCTACCCCAAGATAATCTTGTGTTTGGACACTGATTAGCGAGTCCAGTCGTTTTGTAGAGCAGCATGCCCTCGCTCTCATTAGGGTGACAAAGAAGACAATCCAGCTCACCTAAATGTTCCTCAGTACAGCAATGTGATTGTCATGGAGGAATGTGATGTCATGTGGTCCACTGGATACCCCCTAAAACCTGATTTTCCTCTAGAGGGCCACCCAAACTTCTCCTTCTCCCTCTCTCTCTCTCTCCAACCCTTTTAAGAGACCCGGGCTAGACAGCAGAAAGCTGAGTGCAGAGCAGCCATCGCAGAACACAAGGAATCGAAGCAACTTCAACATCAGAAAAATGTCTCGTCTGAGCAACAGCAAAAATAATGACTAAAACAACAGCAATAACTGATTATTCTTAAGAACGGGGGATGGAGAAAGAGACGGGGAGAGGAGAGATGCGAGGAGTGAGAGAGAGGAAGGGCGCGTCAGTCTCTTGAGGGAAAGTTCCTCGTGTTAAGATGATCCTCTCCTTTCCCCCCACCTCTCCTCTGTGGAAACCCCAGTTACACGGTGCAGTCAACATCCTACATACATTAGCAATCTGCGACACAAGCTTGGAAGGACCCCGCAGCGAAGCCGACCCTTGCAGGCCTGAGCAGAAATGGGATAAGAGCAAAACAGTTTCCAAAGAACAATGACTTGGCAGTAACATTTTATAAAACATGGAAAGAATATAGTTTGTGGTAAGTGCATGTTGACTGCGTAATCGAACCATGAGAAGAGTTTTCCCAGAAGTAAAATGAGTCTGTTTTTTTGTTTGTTTTTTTTGTCCCTGTGGACAGAGTAAAATGAGGCAGTTTGCAATAGTGTGGCTTCCTAGTCAGTCCAGCTGTATGTGGCATTGAGTGCATGGCACCCCCCTCTGCGGCACAATACGTACGTCCCACTTTATCCTCTCAAGGTCTGGTATTTTTGGCACAACTTGGGACTGTTGAACTTGGGACAAAACTTCAACCAAGAAGGCCAAGTCAGGCTTTGACTGGACAACCACCTGGTTTTCACAGCTTGTTTTGCGTCTGGTCACCTCAAATACAAGACACTAGTGTTTATCACCACAGTGGCCCTTTCATACACAAACTGGCTGTGTTGATTCAATTACGGGAAAGAGTTGGACAATCCAGGAGCAAAACAGTACTAGTTCTGTCAGTGGCAAGCGGGACATAGTGTATCGTGTACGGCCAGAGGGGGGTGCCAGACACACCAGTGCCTTAGGTTTCAACATGAAAAAGAGGAAGTGATGATTGGTCATTGCCAGGTGATGTAACACCGTTTGTCTGTGCTAAGACCTCAGATTGCTCTGTGCCCTTATGTCAAGCCCCTAGTCTGCACGCCCGGCACACATTCTAGTGGACTGGGCCGGTCCGTGTTCGTCACCCTCCCCAAAACGGGGACAGATTGTCAAAAGTGCTCTCTCCTAGCTTATGTTACACTGGAGGAGCTGTGAGGTTAGCAGCAGTTGTGAGGTTTCAATACTATCGCCAGTTCACACTATTAAGTGCTGTGTTTAACAGAACTGTCTCAGAGGGGATTTTATGTTCCTGTGGATAGCACCGCCCTGCCGTCTGAAGCTGGGTCCTGTAGCCTATCCAGCACAAAGCCCAATCCAAGCCAGTTTGATTTCACTTGCTTTGGTACGGCAAGTTTGTCTGAATCATATTCATCACAGAAATCTGTGAGAAATAGGTCATAGCTTTAAGAAAACAACTGTGGAGAATCTACCTATCATGTGCCGTTAGCCTAACTGTGAGTGCGTCATTGTGTTTCATGGTGTATCTATCTCACTGCTAGGCCACAGGCACACTGTCAATGAAGTACAGTCATATAAATACTTATTAATGAACCAGGACTTTAGTAAGAACACAGAGCACTAAGACTGTCACGTTCATGGAGCTGGTCCACAGAACCAGCTAATAGGAATGAAAAAAGTATAAAACAAGAGAGCAACAAGGAGGCCACTGTCAGGCCTTGTGATAGAAACACCTAGCCATACATGTCCTGAAAGGAGTTCTCGGTCCCCATGTTCCCAACCAAAGAAAGAGGCTTGTGTTGTGTAGAGTTATCTATTGTTTAGCTGACTGAGGGCTTGATCAGTTTCTTTATCGTTTTCTCTTTTTCCAGCCCCTCTCAGAAATGCATGGCCTGGATTTGATTGTGCGAGCCAATCTCTCTCACCTTTGACCCCTGTACCCCTACAATGGCGTTCACCCTCCCACCCCAACCCCCTGAGCTCCTCTGGAATGTATGTGTGTGTGTGTGTGTGTGTGTGTGTGTGTGTGTCAGTTGACCACAGCTGGCTTGAGCACCACGGTGCCTGGGGGGATGACCACCCAGGACAGGGGATCATGAGACCCTCCTGTGGAGAGGTTCAGGACCCCCCCAGGCACCTCATCCTCTGGCTCCTCCCCCCGGTTCTTCCCCCTGGCCTGTCGGCCCTGGACCCTGCGTTCAGCCCCCAGCACGGGCACCATGGGCAGGCCCAGGGCCGAGGAGGGGAAGGCCGGGGAGAGCAGAGGGGACTTGGCCAGGCCCAGCGGGGAGCCGTTGAAGGAAAGGATGGAGGCGCCTCCCAGGCTGGCTGGAGGGGAGCTGGGGCAACCCAGTGTGCTGAGGTCCAGGGGCCGAGGACTGAGGGGGGACAAGGGCAGGGAGCCGCCCAGGCCCTGCAGAGCGTGGCCTCCCAGGAGGGCAGCTGCCGCCCCTGGGATGATAATGTGGGCTCCGCTCACATAGGACAGCTCCGACTCCTTCATCCCTCCACCAACTAGCCCTCCAACTTGACCCCCCTTCAGCAGGGAGCCCACTCCACCTGGAGAGCCGTGCTCCTGGGCCACAAAGTGGCCGTGGGCCTTGATGTGCTTGCGGAGGGAGCTGGGGTCTGTGTAGCGCTTCAGGCAGCCCACCATCTTGCAGTAGTAGGGCTTGTCCACATAGTGTGTGCGTGTGTGCTTGAAGCGGTCGCTGGAGTTGGAGTAGCGCTTGTTGCAGCCCTCATAGGGACAAATGTAGGGCTTTTCACCTGCAGTAAGGAGAGATGATTCAGATTGCCCATTCAGCATACGAAAAACACTTGGATTATAAAACACACATGCATTTTTGAAAATATACAATGAGTTTCAAATAGGTTTCATATATCCCAGGGTCATGACACCCAAACCCCATGAAGGTTTAACTTTTATATGAGCTGTGTAAGCCTTCATTTCGAGTAAAAACATGAAAATCACTCTAATTGTAATTAGAAGTTCGATTAGACAGCCGCGACAAATGAGTGCATGCATCTGGGACATTTCTCATGTGTTCATATCGAGTGGCTCACTGGGAGCAGCACCACCACTGACCTGTGTGTGAGCGGTTGTGTATCTTGAGGTTCTCCAGGCGTGAGAAGCTCTTGTTGCAGGTGGGACAGCGGTGGGGCTTCTCGTTAGTGTGAGTGCGGATGTGGATGAGCATCTTGTACCTGCAGCCACACACAACACAATAAAGTTCATTGTAACAGCTCTACCTCACGCACTCTGCCCTTATGCGCACACTTTCCAAATCTCCTCAGTGTATAAACTTTTCACCTGGCATTGAAGCCCCTCCCTTTGCGCGCGCAGCCCTCCCAGTGGCAGCAGTACCCAGAATCCTTTTCAGGCTTGACATGGAAGTCATTGACGTGGTCCACCAGGTCTTGAAGGGAGTCAAAGAGCAAATGGCACTGGAGGAAAGACAGAGACAAGATGGTTAATATTCCATTCCGTGATATAGTTCTTTTGATCTACAACAGGATAATAAAACCTGTTTCCTTTCCTGGCATCACTTCCTCACCTTCTTCCAGCGACAGGCCAGCTGTTCATCCGCTGAGAGGTCAGGAGAGGCCCGCTTATCACTGGTCTGGCCAATGAACATGGAGGATGGCAGGTGAAGTCCCGCCCCGGCTCCAATCGGCACAAAGAACTGAAAGGCCTGTGAGGAGGCTCCGCCTTCTATGTAGCGGATGTGAGAGTTCTGAGGGGAAAAAACGAGCAAAAAGAGCAAGGGGATTACCTGTCTGTTACACACACATAAGCAAGAATGCACAGGTTAAGCTTTATTGTCATGTGCATTAAAAAAATACAGTTTGTACATTTCAGTGTAATGAAAAGCATGTTGCCTAGTCTCTCTCTGTTTAAAAATCGTGCATATACACTACCAGTCAAACGTTTGGACACACCTGATTGAATGCACTATGTTTTTCATTATCTTAAAGCCATTTTGATCTAAAGGCTTATGCTTAAATGCTTGAAATTAGTTTTTTAGACAAGTATAAATAGTGAAGTTGATGCCTATTTATACATTTCTTTCCAAAGCCTTTGCCTTTCCATCAAGGCAAAGAGTGGCTACTTTAAAGAATCTAAAATATAAGATCATTTTGATTTGTTTAACATTTTTTGGGTCACTGCATGATTCCATTTGTGTTATTTCCTAGTTTTGATGTCTTGACTATTATTCTAAAATGTGAAAAATAGTAAAAATAAAGAAAACCGCCTGTGTCCAAACCTTTGACTGGTAGTGTACAAGGACGTCAAAGGGCATTAAAAGGACAATAGAAACAACACACGACAGTACAGGACAGTCCTTCTGCATGTGTGTGCGTCAGACTGCATGACCACTGTTCATGATCCTGACCGCCTGAGGGTAAAAGCTGTCTCTGAAGCGGCCGGTACGAGTTCTGATGCTGCGATAGCGCTTTCCAGATGGCAGAATTGAGAATAGACCACAAGCTGGATGACTGGAGTCCTGGAGTGATGCGTACGGCCCTTCCT